>NW_023184082.1:4421-24636 GCF_002007445.2 Ailuropoda melanoleuca | reverse complement strand
GTGTGTGTGTGTGTGTGTGTCTGTATATGGCTTTAAACGGACCATGATGTGTATGATGTAGTTCCCACTGTGCTTATCCTACTTAGAATTTGTTGAGCCTCTTTATGTGTAGGGTACTGTTATGTACCAAATTTGGGGAGTTTTCTGCTGTTATTTCTTCAATTTTTTTCTGCCCTTTCTTCCCTCTTGGACTCCCATTACATGTACATCCATTTGTGTTTAATGGTGTCCCACAGTTCTCTGAAGTTCTATTCATTTTTCTTCATTTTTTTCTCTGCATATTGAATAATCTCTATTGGTCAGTATTCAAGTTCACTGATTCTTTCTTCTGCCAGCTCTAATCTCCTATTGAGCCCCTCTACTGAATTTTTTCATTTTAGTAATTGTAATTTCAACTCCAGGATTTCTATTTAGTTCTTTCTTTTTTATAAAATTTCTCTGCTTATTATATTCTTTTTAATAAGTCATTGTCATCACAGTCCCCTTTAATTCTTTAAATATCCATTTATTTTAATTTTTTGAACATATTTATAATAGCTGTTCTGAGGTTTTTGTCTGCTAAGTATAACATTGAGACACTCGCAGAAGGTGTCTGTTGATGGCCTTTTTCCTCTGTATGCAGCATACACTCCTTCTCCACATGCGCCATGATTTTTTTGTTGTTGTTTAAAACTGGACATTTAGGATACTGTATAATAGCAGCTCTAGATTTCAACTGTCCCCTACTCCACAGGCTGGTTCCCTTGCTGTTTTTGCTTGGCAACTTGCCTGAGCTAATTCTGTATCTTCCTCTCACTGTACCCACTGATGTCTCTGCTGAGTTTTATTTGTTTAATTTTAAGCTTGAGTCAGCATAGTTTAGTCGTCATTGATTGGTCAAAGATTGTACTTAAATACCTTGAGCTGGAGGTTTCCACCCGTTGTCTGTGGGTTAGTGTAAAGGTTGGGTAATGAGTTTTCAAAGTTTAGGCAGTCTACAAGTCTCATGTTCAGCCAGAGAAGTAGCTTATTAGAGTCTGTTCTGACGCTTACTGTTGTTACTGAGTTTCTGTAGATTCTCATCAATAAATGTTCTCAATTTGTTGTATACCTTTGTTCAATTTCCAGAGCATTTAAATGGTTGTTTTGTTTTTTTTTTATCATTTTGTCCAGTTTTATCATGTCATTCTTTTTGTAGAAAGGATTTACTGAGCTTTTCACTCAGCCATTCTGGAAGTCCCATCTGTGCCTGAAATAGAAGTTTATCACCTTCTTGTATTCCATCTATATTCTTTTGCTCTAAAGTCTAGAGTTGTTTTGTTTTTCTTTTCCAGCCAACCACTAAAAGATGTATCAAACATTTGAGGACCAAGTAAAGGATACTACTCCTAAACAAAAGTTATACTTGAAGTATAGTTTTTTTCGAGTGTAGAATTTTTCATGCTGAAAAATCTAGTGCGGGGGTGGCTGGGTGGCTCAGTCAGTTAAGCGTCTGCCTTTGGCTCAGGTCATGATCCCAAAGTCCCAGGATCAAGCCCTGCATCAGTTTCCCTGTTCAGTGGAGAAACTGCTTCTCCCCCTGCCCCTCAGCCACTCGTGCTCACTCACTGTCTCGCTCTCTTTCAAATAAGTAAATAGAATCATAAAAAAAAGAAAAGAAAAATTTAGTGCAATGACTAAAATTTGTGACTCTGTATTACAGTTATAGCTAGGCAATACTTTTTATTGCTGTTTTGGTCGGTTTGTCTATTTTCTGGACATTTTTTGTTATACTACTATTAATTTGGAGTAATTTAACAAATCCCAGTAAAATATATTTAAAATTATGACAAATTTGAGTGTTTTTTCAAAGACTTCCTTAGATATATAAATTATTTGAAATTGTAAAGTTTTAATATATTTTTCTATAGAGACAAGTCTTTTGCAAGAATATTTAAGGCAAAAGGAGGTTGATACTTGAGCTGTAACCCAGATAATGTCTTAGAGGAAGGCTAAGAATTCTGAATAATCTCTGAATTTAATTTCAGTGAATTAAAATATTTATAAGTTAATTTTCTCATCTTGGAATCAGTATTATCACTGAGGCCTTAACTTCTGAAAGCAGTCTGCTTCAGAGATGAACCTATCATAGATTATTTTGTCTTTATTCTCTAAGCCATTTGAGGTGTGAGTAAAAGCCAAAATTATTTTTAAAGCTGTGGGTAGTTCTCTTTGTTCTTCTTTAATTCTTATGGTAATAAAACTGCACTCTGGCATTAATTAAAATTATTTTTGTAACTTGACAGGAGTGTTTGAGTTAACAGATCATAAAAAGCATCCGTCAGGAACCATCCATGTTATATTGAAATGGAAATTTGCTTACCTTCCACCAAGTGGCTCTATAACAACTAAAGACTTAGGAAATTTTATACACAAAGAAGAGTCAGAAGTTGTTCAAAGAGTACCTCCAACATCCTCTGTTAGCACATTAGTTGTCGTGAGTAACAGTGACTTTGAATTTCCTATAGAACTTAAGAAATTGTATTTAAAAAAAAGAAAGAAAGAAAAAATAGTTGAAGTCTTATCTAAGTGTATGTTCATCATACTCAGTTTGACATATTGATTTATCTTAGGCACCAACACCTAAACCAAGACAGCGTTTAACACCTGTAGATAAGAAAGTGTCTTTTGTGGATATCACACCACAGCAGAGTTCTGTAAGTAGTAAACACTGAAAATATTGATTTTTTTTCTCTCATACCAAATATTTTAAATAAATGATGTAAGTGTAGTATATTCTACCTGATCTCGAAGGAAACCAGTGAATAAAACACTTCTTTTTCCTTTAAATGTTAGCTCTTAATTTAGTACTGTGTGTAAATGTTAACTCTTCTTACTCTTTGATCTAAACCCTCCTTTGACTCCATTTGTAACTCCAGCTACTACCCTAATCCTCTTCCCCATTTACGGGAGGGAAAAAAAAGAAACCTCTTCAGAAAGTCTTAATTCTGTTTCCCTTTCTTCGCACCATTTCTTGAACTTGAACTCATTCTAGTCAAATTTCATCCTCATTAAAACAACTCTTGCTAAGGTCACAGTGACTTTGACTTTGCCATACCCAGTAGTCAGTTCTCAGTCCCCATCTTTATCTCCCAGTAACATTCAACACAGTGGAATATTTGCTCCCTCTTCCCTTGGCCTCTGGGACACCATGCCTTTCTAGTTTCTCTCCAGCTTACCAGTGATTCTTCTCACTGTCCTAGACCAAATCTCTCAATGTAGAGATGCCTCAGCAGTTTCACTGCAGACCTAGACCTCTTCTCACTCTATATCTGTATTCAGAGGTCTTAACCAATCTCATAGTTTTAAACATCTAGATGCAATCACTCTCATATTTATTATCTTCAGTCTTGATCTCACTGCCAAATTCCAGATTTATTTTCTGGAAATGTGTAATAGAAATCTAAACTTAATATGTCAAAAACCAAATGTGACTTCACAACCCTCTTCCAAAAATGTTTCTTCCATTGTTTCCCATTCTCAGTAAATGACTAACCATTCACCCAGTTGCATAGTCATTAGATTTTGAAAGCATCCCTTTGTCATCCTCTTTTTTACATCCTGTGTCCAGTTCATCCACAAAACCTGTCAGCTATACTTTCAAAATATATCCTGTATTCACATCATCTCCACTGTCACCACTCAAGTCAGCATCATCTCTTTTGGACTTCTAAAAAAATATTTTCCTTGTAATTGCGATATAACTCTTAGATAATTAAAGGGCACAAAACTTAAGCACCCAGCTCAGTGAATTTTTATCTGTATATACACCTGTGTAAACACCACCCAGATCAAAATATTTTTTCTTGGGACGCCTGGGTGGCTCAGTCCGTTAAGTGTCTGCCTTCAGCTCAGGTCATAATCTCAGTCCTGGGATCAAGCCCCATTTTGGGCTCCCAGCTCAGTGGGGAGTCTGCTCCCCCTCTCCAGGTGCCCCTCCCCCCCCACTTGTGGTCTCTCTCTCAAATAAATAAAATCTTGAAAATATAAAAATAAAAAAATAAAAATATTTTTTCTCCTCAGAACTGAAGATGATACCTGGCATATACAGTGCATTTAATATATATATGCTAAATAAATGAATTCAGTAATTATTATTCAGTCGTGTTTAATAGAAAACACTTATTGAGTGCTCATTGTGTGTCAGACACTGAACTAAATGCTTTATGTCCACAAACTCATTTAATCCTATGAACAACCTTATGATCATACTAGAATTATTCCCATTTAAAGATCAGGAAAGTAAGGGGTGTCTGGGTGGCTCACTCTGTTAAGTGTCCAACTCGTGATCGCCTCAGGTCATGATCTCACGGATTGTCAGATAGAGCCCTGTGCAAGGCTTGCGTTTAGGGTAGAGTCTGCTTGAGATTCTCTCCCTCTCCTACCCTTCCTCTGCTTGCTCTCACTCTCTCTCAAATAAAAACAAATCTTAAAAAAAAAAAAAAGATCAGGAAAGTAGTACATATAGAGCTTAAGTAACTTGCTCAAGGGCAAAATATTAGATCTGGGATTCGAGCACAAGTAGCCAGATTCCTACATAAATGATCATATGTATAAAAAAGACCTATCCCCAGACATGTTTGTTGCAATGTTAGTCACAATAACTGAAAATAGTGAGTTAGTTAAATGTCCAATGCCAGTAAAATAGTTAAGTTATGATACATCCATTCATTTTAATATTATATTGTATTAAAAATGATGTTTGCCCAAAGTTTCATACCAGGAGAAAATTTTATGTTGTAATATTAAGGTTTTTTTAAATGTAACGGGATACATTGTATTTATAATATAATTACCACTATATAACCAAGAAAGGGGCACCTGGGTGGCTCAATCAATTGAACGTCTTGACTTGTGATTTCAGCTCAGGTCATGATCTCGTGGGATCACACTCAGCAGGGAGTCTGTTTGGGATTTTCTCTCTCCTCCTTCTGTCCTTCCCCTGACTCACTCACTCTCTCCCTCCCTCTCAAATAAATAAATCTTTAAAATCAACTTGAAAGAAAGAATTTTTTTAAAAATCATAAAGAGAAAGGTAAAAAATTATAAAGAAATCTATTATTAATGGATATTACCATTGGGTAATGAGACTATGGATTTGTATTAATTTCTTTTGTTTTCTGATTTATCTTTCCCATTTTCTGTATTGGACATGTTTACTTTTAAAGTAGCAAAAATGATAAGCTATATTTTAAAAATAAACATCAGTTTATGAATCCTGGAAAATGGTTGACTATAAATTGATATTTGGTACAGTTAAAAAATCATGTTGATCGTAGAAAGTATATATCCTCACATATGCAATTTTTAATTACACGAGTAATGTATAATCATCATAGAAATATTAGAAAATACAAATAAGCAAAAAAATTGAAAATAAAATTAAATTTCCCCAAATCTATATATCAGGGTTAGAATTTTAGTGAATTTCATTCCATATTTACTCTCATGGGAACATACACATCGTTTGTTTGCATGCTTGTTTTTTAACAAAACAGTATACAGCTATATGCATTACTCTGTAACTAGCATTTTTTACTCAACACCGTATTGGGTACTCTCTTCAGTGTCAGTAAGTACAGATCTACATTATCATTTTTTTCATCGTTGCACAGAACTGGACATTTGCATCGTTTTCATTTTTTTTACAATTATAAACGATGCTTCAGTGAACGACACTTGCAATTCTTAAATTGCATGTATATACCATGATGACTATCAACCATTTTACTGAAATACGCCAACTAAATTTAGGGTCATATGGGTAACTACTGTATTTACTCCCATATATATGGGATGTAGTAATAAATACAAAATAACATATATGCATGTTTTTACATCAATAAAAGGAGATACCTACTCCTGAAGATGTGAAGGAAATTTCATCAGAAGTGGAGCATACGCCAGAAATAGAAACTAATATGCCAACTCTTTCAGATATTCCTGAGGTATGTATTTGTATTAAAATTATTTTGAAAGGTTTAATTTGGTTTTTAAAAGATTTTGTATTAAAATGGATCAAGAACTCATAGCATTGATCCTACTTTTATCTATAACTTTCTGGGAACAGAAAGACCAAAAATATGACCAGTGTTAACAATTATGCTGATATTAGCAGGTAATAAATAGATGTGTGAATTAGAGTAATAATGTAAAATTCATGTTGATAATAATGTCTTTTTCATTCTTGGTTTATAATACTGTTTTCATTTATCTGCGTATTATCATTTGCGCAATTTTAGTGATGGTTTTTCTAATGAATCACTTACATATAATGCCTATCTGTATATTTAAGTCTCAAGCTTACATGCTTTCTGAGTCAGGTGTTTCAGCCAGTACACACACACACGTGATCTAAGCAACAGTGTTACCAGTGTGCTTGCATTTCTTCAGGCTTCTCAAGAAAGCAGTGGAGCTAAGGGAAAAGAGAAAATACAACAAGGAAAAGATAATGATGTGTCTTTCCTGTCTGAGGGTCAGCTTACAGATCGAAGCTGGACTTCTGAAGATGAAACAGAAATAACTGAGGAATTGGAACCAGAAGGTGATTTCTTTTCCCTTTCTTAAATTACCATTATTTCCTTAATTCTGTGCTTTCTTTAATCCGTTAGAGCATGCCTCCTAGGACATCTTCACGTAATAGCAGATCTACTTCATGATACCTATTTCTTGACCGAAATGGTGGGACACAGTTCAGTGTAGTCCACTACGGGCCGGCGGAGTTGTTGCACACAGTGGAATCCAAGTCTTACTGCTGACCACGTTCCCAATTTATGTTTTAAGTGGCTTTATATTCTCTTTGGGTTTTGTACTATCATCTGGATTATTCTAGAGAAATTAACTTTTTAAGAATTAAAACTAAGAACTCAGACAACTCTTTTTTTTTTTTTTTAAAGATTTTATTTATTTATTTGACAGAGATAGAGACAGCCAGCGAGAGAGATTCCAGCGTTATGGGATCGAGCCCCACATCAGGCTCCTCTGCTGTGAGCCTGCTTCTTCCTCTCCCACTCCCCCTGCTTGTGTTCCCTCTCTCGCTGGCTGTCTCTATCTCTGTCAAATAAATAAATAAAATCTTTAAAAAAAAAATAAAAAATAAAAATAAAAAAAAAAAGAATTAGAATGTAGAGCATGGCTCTTTCTGGGAATTCAGAATGGTGTTAGGGTGGCCCACGTTATGGTACACCTGTGGAGGCTCAGGAGAATATGCTGAAAAGATAGGCATGTCCTGAGCATTAAGGCCTCTGTGTATCATCTGAGAAGGTTGAAGTCTCTCCTGAAGTTCTGTGAGCAGCCAGTGAGGACTTTTAAGGGAGGGGGAAGATGACTCACTCATTAAACAGTATTTAGCATTTGCTGCGTCCCAAGCTTTATTCTAGGCACTGAGAATATAGCAGCGAAGAAGAGAAATAATCCTCTTGCTCTTAGGGAGTTTACACTCCTGAATCGCATTTTAGAAGAGCATGCTATCAATAATGTAAAGAATAGATTAGAGGCACAGAGATTAATTAAAAAGTAATTAGAGAACCCTACTCTGTGGTTATCCCCACTTGATAGATTTTTTTAATTGCCTTTACCCTATAATGTCACAAAAGTGAGACTAGAAGTAGTGTCCTAGATAAGTATCATTTATGCCAATTACACTGTGCGTCTGAATTACCTGCTACACTGTGTAAGTACTTTTAAGATCACGCAGTTTCTTTTTTTCATGATTGAGAATCTCAGAGCTCCTAGTTATCTCTTAGAAACGTTGATCCTTAAAAGGAATCTAATAGATTTCCCAGGACTTAGACATATTACTTGGTTCTTCCTCTTTTCTTCATGTCTGTGATGTATAATTAATCATAGATTACTTCATTTTGTTTCATTTCATTTACAACATTTATGAGTTTCGCTTTGTCAGAATGAAATACTTGTCCCCTCCTTTTCTTTCCAAAGTGGCATAATTAGTGTTAGCATCTTTTTTAACAGGCTACATAAAGTTTAGTGGCTGGATTAAATCAAGTCATTACCATAAAGTGCTACCCAATTTGCCCCTATCTCTCTTCGTTTCCAGGACATCAAAGTGCCACAGAGCACCAGTGTAATTGGGCCTTGCTGGCCTGTCAGATTCCGTCAGCCTGATGACTGCTGCTTTTACTAAAAAGCTTCTAGGCATGATAATTAAGTGGGGGGGGAGTCTGAGAAATGTAAAAGTTTGGACATTTCTCTATGAATATTTTATTAATTTGAATAATCAGAAGTTAACAGTATCAATTTGATGTATAATACATTGATTAAAAGCCTTGTTTTAGGTCCTTAAAATAGACATCAAAACCAAAAATTTGCATCTGCCATGGCATTAAAAAAGAATTAACAATCCTTCTTGCAAAATATTTCTAGTTTTATCATTTAAGCAATGGAGCCTTTCATTTTCACAACGAAATGCATGGCCGTCAATTTATAGATTTCTTAAAGTGCGCCCACAGGTAAGAATGGAAACTCACAGGCTGAAAGAGCAATGGATTCTTCTGTGCATTGCATATTTACATCTCTCTCTGTTTCTACTAATAGCAGTTTTGTAAAAACTGCCATACTTAATTAGACTAAATTACAATTCCACCTAGAAACCAGGTCCTCTTGAACAATATGGGCTGGCATTCCCAGATGATTGCAATAAAGATCTTCAAAATATGTTTTGAAGATTTGAAGGGCAAAATGGCATAAAGCAACTCACTACTTTTAGAATTCATGTATTAAAAATTATTCAATCACTTCAGAATCAAATATGATATCGTATCAGTGGGTAAAATAAGTCCCTCCCAATATTTTACATACGGAAGCTGAAGCTAGATAGAGTAGATTTCAAAATATATTTTAGGTAAAACCAGAAATGTTGAATTACCTCCTGGTAGTAATTGCTTCCAAAACTCTTTTTTATGTTTTGCAACCTAATTATCTCTTACTAATATACTATGGACATCTTTCCAATAGCAGGATACTCCCATTTCTTTTAACATGCATAATATTCCCATTGCACAGCTGTTACCATATTGATTTAAGCCCCTTTTGGTGGACCCTTAGGTTTCTACCAGTTTTTTCTAACACGAACATTTCTGGTTAAAATAACAATGGATAAAAATTCCTGCTTCCCCACATCACACCTTTGCCAAACGAATGGTTAAGAAATTATATCTCACTGATAATTCCATTACAAAGAAGCAAAAAAAAGGAGAAATATTTGTATATACATACATATTTTTATATGAGCATACAGACACATTTAGTTTTATGTAAGCAAAGAAAATGTCTGAAAGTATATAATCCAAACACCGTTAGCAGTATCTCCAAGACATGGGTCAGGGCAGGGGTCAGAAATCTATGACTCATGTGTCAAACCCAGCCCTCTACCTGTTTTTGTAAATGAAGTTTTATTGGAACATACCCACACCCAACACATGTAAATATGTTTTGTCTGTGCTCTACACTCACTCTGTAAGAGCTGAGTATTTGAAACAGAAACCGTGTGGCCTGCAATGCAAAAAAAATATTGGTAGTCTGACCCTTTACAGCAAAAAATTGCCAACCCCTGAGTTGGGAGGAAACAAAGAACTTTTATACTTTACTTTTTAGGATTTATATTGTTGGATTATTTTTAATGATGAGTGTAGATTGCTTCTAGAAAGAAATAATTTGAAAGCTAATTCTGTACTAAAATGTTAATAACTAAAGATCAGTTTAATATGAATATTATAGAAGCTTTTTTTTTAAAGATTTATTTATTTATTCATTTATTTATTTGAGAAAGAGCATGACCAGGGGGAGGGGCAGAGGGAGATGCAGACTCCCCGCTGAGCAGGGAGCCAGTGGGGCTCCATCCCAGGACCCCAGGATCATGACCTGAGCCGAAGGCAGATGCTTAACCAACTGAGCCACCCAGGCGTCCCTGTAGAAGCTTTTTAATAAATATCTTAGAAAGGGTCAACAAATGTAGGTTGAATCTTCTTTGGTTTAGAGCAGTGGTTCTCAAAATTTGGTCCCCGGACCAACAGCATCAGCATCACCTGAGAACTTGTGAGGATGCAAATTCTTGGACCCCACCCCAGACCTCATGAATCAGAAACTCAGAGACTGGGTCCCAGCAATCTGTGTGTTATCAAGACTTGCAGGTCATTCTGGGGTATGCTAGAGTTTGAGAACAACTTGAGGGGAAAGCAGTACTTCCGTGACTGCACACTAGGATCACATAGAGAGCATTTTTAAATGCCAGGGCCCAGCTCCATCCGGATCAGCTAAATCCGAATTTTGTTTAAAGCTCCCCCAGTGATACTAATGGGCAGGCAAAATTGAGAACCACTGTACTATAACATCTGTTTTCAATGATGGTGAAAATGGAACGGCATATCAAAATCACCTGAAATTGAGGGTAATTTTTAAAATTCTCTCCTTCCTTCACATTATTGCCATAGTAAGCCACAGTTAATGATGGAAATGTGTCATATCCCTCAGGTGTATTAGGGCAGAAAAAAATATTCCAACCATTCCTTTAGAACATGTGGTAACAAGCTTCTGTAATTTGCTGACCATTATAGATGCAGTAATTTATATGGTGTATAAGGGAGTCCATGACAATATTCTAAAAATAAGCAGTCTTAACCCTAGCACCATTTTTATCTCGAAGTTTTCGGTATTTATAATATTTGTTCAGTATAGGTCTTTCACAGAACCAATGAGAAAAGAGAAAAGACAGGTTACTGCCACAGATGAAAGCTGGGGGTTTTGGGGTTTTGTTTGTTAAAAACATTGTTATCTCAACAGTTTGGGTTTCTCTTTACTCTTATTTCTCCCAAAGAGCTACTATTTTAAGAAACCAAAAACTTTTCAATCAAACACGTGTGAAGAATGGATATGATTCCTAATAAGAGGAAGTTTTGGAGCCTAGTGTGAGTTGAGGGGACTTTTTTTTAAAGTGTTTGCTATGAGTCTGCCCACCCCCAGCCCGAAGAAGGGAAATTTTAAGAATCACCATTAACCAGTATGCACTCCTACCCTACTTACATATGGCTCCGCCAGTACTGGTGAGTTTGACTTTTTGAACCAACTATTTTGAGCTTTTTTTAAAGCTCACCCCAATTAAAATTTTGCTCTTAAAGGGCATAGACATAGATCATCGCCTTCTATTTCCATTTTGTATCTATCGTTTCACTATAAAGTACCAAGTTCTACGTACTGTGGCTCCTAAGAGGTGGGCTTTGTTTGTATTTATTTACACACACACACCCCCCACATTTTTATGGTGATAAATATAATACTCACGTAAATTCATGTAACCCTTTGAGGAGTAATTTGAATTTCTCAAATCTCTCGCTTAGCAATTCTTCTAAGTGAATCGTTCACATACACAGGAAAACATAAAGGGATAGACAATGTGACATTGTAACAGCAAAAAATTGTGAACTACTCAGTTTTATATCAGTAGAGAAATAAGTGGACTATGGATTATACATGCAATATAAATGAAATTCTGTACAATTGTATGAATGAATTAGATTTTAATTATAAACATGAATAAATCTCTAAATATAGCACTGAGTGAAAAAAAAACAAGTTGCAGAATGGTTAATAGAGGATGATACCACTAATATAAAATGTAAAAACAGAAACCAATACTATATGTTGTTTATGGAAATATACATATATTGCCGAAAACATACCAGCATGTTTACCAGGTGATACACATCACCTTCAGGATACTGGTTTCCTCTGGGGGAATGAGGAAGGAGAGAAAGGAACTAGGAGGTGGGGGCTTTACCTGCATCTGAAATGTTTTATTTCTTCAGTAACAATAAAAAGTTTGAATCAGATACAGCAAAATGGTAACATCTGTTTAAGATGTGGAGTCCTTGAAAATGCCAAATTATTTTCTATACTTTACAATTTTACAGAAATGCTTTTTCACTGTAGAGATTTAGAATGAAATAAAATTCACATGTAATCTCACCAGAGTTAGAGTTAAATCTAATTGACTGATACAAGTTGCAAAACCTTTATCATAGGCCATTCCCAGTTAAGGAATACTATGTTTAAGGGCTGTCAAATTTAATTAATTTTTAGGAGCCTAACAATTCAACGCCAGTGTGGCTGCTCTGATGGCGGAAACCAAAGGAAGAATTCAACATGATCCTCTGAAGTAAAACAAAAAATTTAAGCATGCCAATAAAAGCTTAAGTAAATACTGTACAAATATGGCCTAAAAAGTGAATTAGCATCAGTCAGGAAGCAATAGTGGAATTGAGCCAAAATCATGAGAACTATAACTTTTTTTCTCTGCGAGTAATACTAGCTGTCATCACATTTCTAGATCATTCAATCGCATAATATGTAGTGTCCATCTATACAGACAACTAAAAATAAGTTGCTTGCAGTTCATATTTGAGTGACTTCTATTACTTCTGTTCACCACAATCAGAATTTTTAAATGCTCTTTTTATATGCTTGCTTCAACATCTTGCTAACTAGGGAAGTTAATAGGGCAGTTGGTGAAAGAGACAAAGTAACATCATACTTAGTTAACAAACGTGCACACATATAGAAAAGAAAACAGGAGGGGTGCCTGGGTGGCTGAGTCCGTTAAGTGTCGGACTCTTGATTTCAGTTCAGGTCACGATCTCGGTGGTGGAATGGAGGGCTCCGCGCTCAGCGTGGAATCTGAGATTTTCTTTCTCCCTTTACCTCTGCCCCTCCCCCACCCACAGCCCCAAACCCTGCGTGCAAGCTCTCTCTCAAAAAAAAAAAAAAGAAAGAAAGAAAAAAGGAACCAGGGAAAGCCTAAAGCCTATACTGTGTGGCAAACTTACTATATATGAAGGCCACTAATGCCCTGCCGAAGTGCACCCGTCATGTTCTAGAGATTCTGATCAGACATTACTATGCATCTATCTGGAGAGGCTTCGCTTTAGTCATTTGAATATTTTTATCCCTTCCAAGTCTCCTAATGGAACTTTTTTCATTGTTTTATTATGAATAATGTCAAACATACAGAAAAGTTGAAATAATAGTAACCTACCATCTCAATTCCACAATATTGACCTGTCTTTGATACACTCTTATTTAACTAAAATCTAGAATGGCAAGATTTCTGTATATTTTTAACAGTTATTCATCACCAACTTACCAAAACATGGAAGACACAATAAATATTTGTTAAAAGAGAAAACACTAATAATTGTAGCTTCACCTATTTCTGGCAAATTACAAAAGATAAAGTGAATATATAAAAGATATTCACCCTCCTTTGACTCTGTATCTTTAACTGATTATTGAGAGCCTACTATGTGCCCGATAGGATGTTAAATAGCAGAAGATTGGTAAGATACAGCTCTGGCCTCCAGGAGCTCACAGTCTCCATAGAAAAGCAGATAGGTAAAGAAATCCTTGCAGTATAATGTGACTGAAATGTGCAGTGAGGGTCCAGTGGAGCAACCAGCTTGCTCTTGAAGATTAGTGATGCTATCATAAAGGGATAGCATGTGTGGCCCAGGGCCTAAAATAAGTAGAATTTTGACTGATAGAGAAGATTTTCGATGTAAAACCTGAGCTATATAAACAGCACACCACTGGTCCGGGAAAATGTAGGTTAATCGTTTTCAAGCAGAAAGTTGATAGCCGATTTGTTTTTAGAGAGAGAATTCAGCCACAAGAAGAGTAGTTGTGGCTGCTGACAAGGACAAGAGTGCCTCGCCTCTTTTACAGCCCTGAAAGTAGATCCACTTCGTCTTTGAGTGTTTACTACATACCACATCAGTGATACCATATGCAAGATAATAGTTCCTGTATCCTGAGCTCATAGTCTCATACCACCCATCTGCTTACAGTTCTGAACCAATTATCTTTTACAATTCCTTCTGATCTCTCCCTTGTTCTTCTATCAAACTACATTCGAATACTAGGAAGCTGTTGAATTAGTTCTTCCCTCAGATCAGATGAGAACCTAAAGAAATTTCTCTAGAGATAAAAATGAGAAAAGAAACCACGTCCTGTTTTGTCTTTGTCTCCCCAGTAGCTGATACAATGTTGAAGTATCGTAAGCTTTCAATAATTTGATGAATCATTGAGATATTTAGGAAGTAAAATGTACAGGAATGGGTAATCTGTAGGATGTGGTGAGTATGAAAATGGGGATGGCAGAAGTGGCTCAGGTCTTCTGGTTGTAGGTGACCGGGGAGATAGCCATGTCACCTGAGACAGGAAGCTCCAGAGGATGAATGAGCTTGGGGGAGAGGAGGGAATTTGAGTTCATTTCTGACACTAAGTTGGAGTTGTCAGTTATGCAGTTGAAGTGCTCCCTAATCTTCAAAATCTTTATCTATAATCTAGTTGAACTTTTGATTCACAGAGGCAAGAACACCACCAGAATTGTTCCAAGGTTGAAAAAGAAATTGGCTAGCCCCAGTAGCCAAAATGTATCATGTTTGGAAAATTCTTAATTCTGAGTGTGCTTCCCTAGATATATACGATTTGGAATTTATCCCCTTTTGATGTATTTTACGTTGATTTGTGTAGCATTTTAAAAAGAACAAAGAAATGATAACTAGTAACTTCTGTCTGCAATATTGGAGAATTTAGGACATAGGATAGAGGTAATGAGGTTGGGGTGAGGGTGGGGGGGGGTAGATAACAACAACAAACTGGACCAGAAGGGAGGTGATGTCATGTGAGGAATTTTAAAGCTCTTTTATTTATTTGAATAATACGGTGGGTTTTCTTTTGGTTTGTTTGGTATTGACGTTTTGGTTTGTTTCTTTGGCTGTAATGTACTCTCATTTAGAATTACATTTTTGTATATAGTCTTATTTAACAACCTAAATACATTCTTACAATTATGCAAGTTTTCATATGGGGACTATATACTTAATAGGTTATTAATAAAATAACCAGTTAAATAAATTTGATTCCCCTGCTATTTAAAAGTTCATTCGCCTCTTCATTGGGTTCTATGATAAACAACTTTAAATTCTCCTTTTCACAATGTAGAAAGAACCATGTATACTCCTCTTTTGCCTTTTAATGGCTAGTTTCCTTTAATTCTTATGTGCAGAAATGAACAGGGATGTTTTATAAGAACTTATTGTTATAACAATTCTGAGTTTTTCAAATGACAAGTCCTGTAAAAGGCTTAATTGTGCATCGTGCTGCTTTTGAAGCAGAATTATAAAATGGGCGTTTGTGTGGTATTTTGACAACCACCGTACATTTTAAGGAAAAAATAATATCACTTAAAATATTTTCTTTACCACGTTAGTCTTCGGCAAGCAGAGAAGGGCTTTTCTGAAGTGAGGTTAGACAATGGAGCCAACTTCATTTTTTATGCACGTGAACGGAGAGGGTTTGAGGTTATTAGTTGAAACCGAGTAACCTTTCCAGGCTTTCATCTCTTTCTTTTCAAATTTGAATATGAAAAGCATATTCAAGTCAAAGACCATCACTTTAATGACATTTGGCAGTCATTTGATTTATTAGGTTTTAGAAAAAATTTTCCTTTAAATATTTCATCATACTATGCTAATCCTAGTAATATTGCCAGCTGCAGCCTTGTACCTGTATTAGTGGAGACAGAATGGTGTGGAATTTTCTCTGTCATCCTAGTAAAATTTCCATGAATCTACTGAATAATAAAATAACCTTATTGAAATATTCAGATTTGGGTTTTTAGTTAAAGTGTCTTAGAATACATAATAAAAGAAAATGTCTTTGGAAAGAATGGGGTAAAATTACTTCATCAAATATTGAGGGGGTTTGACAGCAATAGAAATTGTTCTTTATGGAGATATTTTTACAATAGGATAGTTATGCTTTTCAGTTTGATTAATTATATTTTATGCTTTGAAATATCTAAGTAATCACTGTGGTGAATTTGCACACTGATTTATATTTGACAGTGAGTTCCTAAAAGTTGGTCGTATAGACAGGTCTTAGTTTCAGGATTTTCTAATTATTATTTGAAGTTATATAATTTACAGTAGCATGCTTCTGAATTTAGTAAAGAGGGATTCAGTAAAAGGGAATGAAGCACAAATTTAAAATTGTAAAAACAAACAGTTAAGCGAGGAGTTATCTTGGTGTGATCTAATTTTTAAGTTATAGTCTGTTGTTTGTCTTAAATCCTTACTCAAGGAAACATATATGGCTCGTTTAATAATGTCTGTAACACCAAAATCTATTAAGTAAGGATGGAAATGAAAATTACACAGTGAAACAAATATATTTTTAGTTTCTGTAAAAATGAGATAAAAAATAAATTGCAAGGAAATATATGGTAAATCAGATAACAGTTCTGTTTCTTTTGTTTGAAAACATCACTTATTGAATGAAATATGCTATGGCAGAATACAGAAGGATGAGCTGTAGTTTCCACTATAGTTAACATGGATTCGTGTAGCTACGTTTATTAGCATAATAGCTATAAAGTATTCAACAGGCTTTGATCTCTGAATAACTGAAACTTTCTCAGGTACTGTAGATTAAATAAAGGCAGCGATAAACATGTACTTCATTACATAGTTTGAAATAAGACCAACTGATACTTGTCATTCTGAAAGCAATCGGAGATGAAGATCTCATAATCTTCGCCCCTGATAGACTACTAGTGGGGTATTTATAGCCTCAAATGTAAATCAGGAGACGATTGCCATGACACTGTTAACTTCAAACCCTGGGGCATTAGAATCTCATTCTCTCTCTCTCTGTCGTGAATAATCTATCATGTGTAACTATACAGTAGTGTACAATGCATTCCAAAAAAGAAACCCATTGGCCTTCATGTTTTATTTAAAATTGATAGTGAAAAAGAGTGAAGGGGCTTTTGCTCATTTGTTTTACGTTTCTTTGTTGTTGTTTTTTGTTTGTTTTTGCTCTGTTTACAGCCCTCAGAAGAAATTCGGATTGAGATCATAGCCCTAAGCCTTAATGATTCTCAAGTAACTGCAGATGACACTATCCAACGGCTGTTCATTGAATGCAGATTCTACAGTCTTCCTGCCGAAGAGACACCTGTGTCACTCCCAAAACCCAAGAGTGGGCAGTGGGTCTACTATAATTATAGCAATGGTATGTATGGTTCCTTTATAATACAAACTTTCATTTTTGTCTTATCTGTAAAGGTAGCTGCAGGAATGAGGAAAAAGTATAAATCTCTAATGTTCACATAAAGTCACGAAAGTCTCATAAGAAAGGATTGATAAAAGTCAAACCTGCAGCATAAGGATTAACAATTAAATTAATTAAATAAATAAAATTAAATTTGAAGTAATACTAAAGAGAAAACAAAAACAGTCAAGAAACAATGTCTCTAGACATTCCTGCTACAGGATAGTATCAATAGAAAAATGTCACCTATGTCTACAATTGAATTGAATCAAAAAGTACAATATTTCACGGGGAAAAAACGGACTAGCTTTTTAATCATATGAGTCAAACAATTCAGTGACCTAATTTTTTTCTACCTTTCTGATCAGTGTCATCATGTGGATGTTTTTACAATGTACGTATACGTCTCTCCCAGTGTCTGTATGTTCAGGATTTTAGTTGAGTGACATAAATTCTTAGAATACCTTTTCATGACTTAGCCCACACATGAGCTGATAGCTGCAGGCAGATTTTTCTCTTTGAGGGCTTTATCTATCAGCTAGTTGACATCTAAGTCAGACCCAACTGGTACCCTGTAAATTCTTCGATCAGCCAACTTTAAGATGTTTTAAAGAATAGTATGTATCAGTGTATAATTAAAGAGGAGTAAAAATATCATATCAAGCTGACATGACCCTATGTTAAAACTGCTTACTAAGCTCTAAAGCCCTATATTAAAACAAACCACAAAGATGGAGTGTTGCATTATCTTTAGCAAAAACAGGCCATCTTATGCTCGTTGAACACTAACATTTTTTCTCACCAATTTTATAAATTGTATTTTAATCAATATGTGTAATCATGCTGTTGATTATATGTATATCATGCTACTGATTGATCATGCAGTAAGATTACAAATGCTTGTGGTTACTACGTATGTGTGTGTGTGTGCGTGTGTGTGTGCATGGGCACACACCTGCTGTTTTTGGAAATGTGGTCATTGCTTGAGACGATCATCATGAGTATCCAGAAATCTGTTCTAGTCTTCCCTGTATCCACAGTTCTTATTAGTTCTGTGAACTTGGGCAAGATGTTTAAATTTCATGGTATCCTGTTTTCTTATCTATTGAATAAGGGCTCTCTTAGATCCCCTCCAGCTCAAATTCTATAATTCTATAATGACAGGTTGAGAAATCACAGGGGAAATAAATAGTGTGGTCAGGACAAGAATCTGATTCCTCCTTCCTTTCACTGACTTGATATAACGGAAACATTTCCAAAAATATTTTCTCAAGCTTCCTAGAGATCTTTTACCTGCAAAGTTTCAGAGAAGTAAACCTTATCAAAACATTAATAGTAATGGAAGAACTGAATAGACACCTAATTATAATGAGGATACCCCAAGAAAAGAGACAAACTCTTCTGGATTTTGTATTCTTCTTTTTAAAGGTCAGCAATACAATGTTTGGTTGGACTGACAACAAAATTGCTTTTTAGAAATTGTACATTGAGAAATTTGGCCCGCTGCACAGCAGATTGTTTTTATTTGCTTAAGAAACAATGCAAATCATTCTGGGGATGCATCCTGTTAACACATGCTCAAGTGTCCTCAATTTTGTAACATTCTCAAGTGGTTACCAAAGGCTTTGGGGGGCTTTTTCTTAGTCGGTTGGTTGGCATTGGCTCAGGTGTATTTTTTCCTCTTACTGCAAGATACCCCTACTATCTAATTGGTAATTTTAAGAGTTGCTTATGTTTCTAATGAATATTAGTCATCTGAATGCAACAAGAAAACCAATAATTTATTAGAAATGAATTCTGTAGAAATGTTTACTGTATCTTTTCTCAGCTTCTCTTCTTCCTTATGGAGATTTGACTCTGAGAATTTTAAAGTGTAATTGAAAAGAATTATAATGATATTTAAATCCCCTCCTGGTGGGAGAGGAGAGGAATGTCTTTTGTGCTTCCAAGCAAAATAATGCTGTTTTTTATCTACTATATCTGAAAAAAATGTAGTCTTAGGTCATCAGCGAATTTGAGAAATAATATTAAAACCTCGTAGGAGGCTTTATTTTATTTTTCACTTAATGATGACATAGTGAAAATGTTTATTTTTAAATTATCGTATTTGCATCACCTTCAGTGTAGGAGAATCTCCTTGAATTTTTGGTTAATAAGTAACTATCTCATCTAATTATTGTAATAATTTGCCATTGACTTGTGACTTGATGTAAAAGGTCAATATAATGTAGACTTACATCTTCCAAATCTTATTAAATGTTAATGAAAGTAATTTTATTTCCAAACTGACTTTTTAATTCAGATGGAAAATCTAAAGGACAATTAGTACATGCTATCTCTCCTGTTTGAAGACCATACCAGTAGAGAGGTTGACCGAACCTCACAGTGATTTTTACCCTGCATTATGGCTTGAATCCTTTCAAAAGGGATTTGTATCCTGAGGCCTGAATTAGGTACATAAAAAGAGAGGGTTAGTCTAGTGATCCCCACAATTATTTATAGCCCGATTCAGTCTTTATTAAGAGCTGTTAATACCAGTTTCACTTACACAAAAAGTGTATCTTCTTAAGGCTCCTAATGCTGGAAAAAAAAACAAACGAACTTAAATTCACTTGCTAGACATTTGTAGCATGAAGGAAACATTTGTATTTTATTGGGCCTGAAAATTTTGCTCAAAGAATGCTGAGAAAGCAAGAAAATAGTTTGGAAAAAATAAGATTAATGATAGGTCTGAAGAATGTTGTCTGGGCTGAATAAAGCCTTCTAGGGAATTGACAGTGGGAAGAAAAAAGATTAATGAAATCGTCCGAAGTTTTTATGAGACTTATACGGATCTGGGTCCTTAGTCTCTGAGCACTGAACAGTCTACGTTTTGGAACAATTAAAGTTTAATTCAAAAGGTGAATACAGGGGCGCCTGGGTGGCTCAGTCATTAAGTGTCTGCCTTTGGCTCAGGGCGTGATCCCAGTGTCCTGAGATCGAGCCCCACATCAGGCTCCCCGGCTGGGAGCCTGCTTCTTCCTCTCCCACTGCCCCTGCTTGTGTTCCCTCTCTCACTGGCTGTCTCTCTCTC
>NW_023184082.1:0-4321 GCF_002007445.2 Ailuropoda melanoleuca | reverse complement strand
GCTTGTGTTCCCTGTCTCGCTGGCTGTCTCTCTCTGTCAAATAAATAAATAAAATCTTTAAAAAAAAAAAAGTAACCATTGGCAAACCACTGGTACACAGTAAGTTTTAAGATTACTTTAAGGATAAGTAGATTTTTGCTTAATTTTGCTAGTGATGTGTAGTTTTTCCATGATTTATGTAGGAAAAGCTTAAGAATTAGCATTACTGCCAAAAATTGGCAGATTTTAACACAGTAAAGTATTTTAATGGTTTTAGGCAGAGACTTTTCTTTAGTCTGGACTACCACAATAGATATTGAAAATTTTGGAAATAGCAAATAATAGTTCTATTCTAATTGAAAATAAACTTTCTTAAAATAATGAATTTTATCTGTACCTTGTCTGAGACTATGCTTCATTAAAAATCTGAATTATTTGTCATATGTTATCCACCTTAAGCTCTAGTAATTTATTTTATAAGTGTAATCATATAACTAAAATTATGCCTCATGTTTGACAATGGGACTAGACTTGTAAAAATGCATCTATTTTTACAGGAAAAATATTTTAAGGGCACCAGCAGAATGTTTTATTTAAAGGAATCTCATTGGTGATCCCTTTTTGAATTACCTTTGTTTAAAGATGGATTTTCTTATTGAGATGGAATAAACCAAAGTACAGGAAACATTTTGACTTACACTCACAGTATCTGTGAGTCACACAAATGAAGACAAGATTCAATATATAAGGTCAAGGAATGTGGATAACTAATTAAAAAAATGTTTAAATCTATATCAAAAATACTTAAAAAAAAGTCAAGATTTTGAAATCTTTTTCCTTCATACTTTAGCTTGTATTATAAAACCCTACTTTGGTTCTTTCAGAAATGAATTTAGGTGTTCCAAATCTGAGTTGAATCAAATTATTTCTAGGTAATTTGGTTTCCATAGTAGAATTTGTTTAATGGGCCATACCTGCTGCTATGTACATTTAATGCTAACAGTATTCCCTTCGACAATGGATTTCTGATTCTCTGTACTATAGAGCATATATCTCTTAGTACTTAAGAAATTTTCTTATATTTCAAATTTCGTCATGACAGTAAATCAAGAGTCCTTCTTTCCCAACTTCACTTTTGTAATCTTACTGATTGACTTTTAGGTATTAGATTCCAAGATGTCGATGTAACAGAAACTCTACAACCCATGCTTACAAAATATGGCAACAGTTTACTTGAAGAAGCCAGAGGAGAAATAAGAAATTTGTATGTATTCTTTTTGTGGTCATTTTAGAACTTTGTTTATTGATCATGTCTTTTTTGATCCCTCCCTTTCCTTTATTTTAAACACAATTGGTTTATGGACAAATAATTTGTTCCACTAAATACATCTAGATCTATGGGGTAAGAACAGATATTATATAATATGTTTCCAATAAAATGAGGAAAATGAACAACTTAACCAACTACATCAGTGGAAGGGTTTGTAAAATAGTCCTCTATATTATAATTTTCTCCCCAAAGGAATGGCATAAAGCCCAGTCATTTAGAATAGTATAAGCTTTAGGGACAACGTTTCCATTCTCAGAAAAACTACAGGTAATTTTTTTTTTTTAGATCCTGAATTAATTAGCCTTTTGTGGTTAAAAAAAAAAAAAGAATTGGAGGGAGTGGCTTAAAAGTTTGGAGTTATCAAATACATATGGATTTCAGATTTTGTTTCACTGTGATTCTACAGTACTGCATTCTTCATCATACTATAGTTTCAAAAAAGTGACTTCTGCCACATTTCACTTACTTTCCCAGTTAATGAAAGCCTCATGGGTTCAATGTCCGTGAGTCACACAAATGAAAATAAGGTTCCAACTTACCTACAGTCCTTCACCTGGATCATCAAAAAGTAACAATTCTGAATGAGGAGAGAAAACATGAAATAACATCACACTTTAGACAGTTGCTTAAGAATAATGTGGGCTTCAGATTACTTCTTTTGAATATTTTAAGTACCAGTTACAACAATGACTAGCCTGCAAAGGAATAAAACCTAAAGACTAAACCTTATCTTGTTACCTGCTAATCGGCTGAGAAAACAGGGATCATAGAGGTTCCCTGAGGCTCATTACACTGGGATGCTGCCATACGTGGTAGACATAAATAAATACATGCAAAAAAAACACTGTTATGTTTTGCAAATTCTTGAGCTCTCTCTCTGAAGTGTTAATTTGAGTGGTCTGGGCAGATGTACGTAGGAAAGAACAAAAGCGTGTAAATTATCTGAAGATGGGCAGATGTGGAGTACATAGTAGGTAACCAATAAATACTGAATTGAATTCAATTGAACCGGAAGTCCAGGCTATCATCTAGGACATTATTGTATAAAAAGCAGTATTTTGAATTATTCCATATGCACTTCTAAATTGTCCCATTTAATCTGCTATTCACTATATGCAGAGGCACTTAAGCTGAAATTTTTAACTTCTGGTTGCTCTTTATTATGAAGAACTTCCTTTGTACTGATCTTGAATACTGCAGATTTTTCCTCAAACTACAAATTCTTGTAAAGGTTCTTTATTTCAGAGAAAATGTTATTCAGTCACAGAGAGGCCAGATAGAAGAGTTAGAGCACTTGGCTGAGATCCTGAAAACTCAGCTGAGGAGAAAAGAAAATGAAATTGAGTTATCTCTTCTTCAGCTTCGAGAACAGCAGGCTACAGATCAAAGGTATGTTAAAACAGAAATATCACTTTGATAAGGTCAAAATTAGTTTAAAATACTTTATCATGTGCCATAGAAGGATAAGTCTAGTCTATTTTAAAAATCATGTTTTCACTTAACATTCTTCATATAAGCCCACTCTAGACCTACTAACTGCTCCTAACAGCTCGGGTGGAAGGGCATACTCTGCTCGTCTTATTTCCCCCACTCATTTGTCCATTTGTTGCACTTACCACAACTGTAGGAAGTTCTGATGCCATTTGGTGGCACCTTCCAAGGGAAATATGTGTGATAAGGACCCTGCTGTTGACCCATCTGTGAATAAGTCCAGCCTCATATAAATTTTTTTCAAAGTTAAAAAAATTCCATACCATGGTACCAGTTTTTTTAGTCCCAAAAAGATGTTTGTTACCTCTCCTAATACGAATATGAATATAAATATATATAAGCTGCTTCAAATGCTGTCGATTATTGTGGATGCCAGTGGGGCCCTTCAGCAGTCTGCTTGCTGCCTCTTCGTTTTTGATGTTTTATAATGTACTATATTTTCTTTCCCATCCTCCTCTGTCATTTTTGGTTCCTAATACCTTTCCCCTCTTTTGTACTTCCACAGTGGATTTCCAACAAGACTTTATCTTCTTAACCACATTCTTCCTCAAGTCATTCTCCCCTGCCTTCCTTTTTTCTTTTTTTCTTTCCCTTTGGTTCCTTCTCTTGCCTTTCTGTTTGTTTTCTTCGACCAAGGATACCAAGAAGTAGAGAGAGTGGTGCATTAAATTGCCAGGTACCCAGCATTAGCTTAAACAATCATTAACATGTTCCCAGTCTTGTTTCACCTGTCCCTTCACCTTTATTTTCTTCAGTTAATTAGCCCCAGCCAGGTAAGATGTCATCTCTCCTAGGAACACTCCAGTATATATCTCTGATAGGCAGTTTTTTTTTTTTTAACATAACAGCATGCCATTATCGCACCTGACAAAACTAACAGCAATTCCTTGATACCCTCTGATAACCAGTCTATATTCAAACTTCCCTGAACGTGTCTTCTCCTGTTTGTTTGAAATGGAATTCAAATGAGGTCTACACATTGCATTTGACATCTCTTGTGTCTCGTATTTCTCTCTTAATGCTTTTTAAACCAGACCTAGATCCTCCATTTGTTCCCCCCCCCTCCAGTATATATGGTATGATGCTTATGTGGCTAGGTTCTCATTTTAGAAAAACCAGTATGATTTTTTTTTAGTTTCTCATTTCAGATTCAGAGTTTAATCCACCTTTAACAAACTAACCTGCCATGGTAATGTTTGAAAAAACTAGGAAAAAGATACATCATATGAGACTTGTTTTAGAAACAATAAAGTGGGCTGAAAATAAATAAGCTTTTTATTTTAAAGATTCAAAAGACTAGTATTATCTCTGATCATATATAAAATTAAATTATATAATGAAATTCTGTATATTTAGTGATACTTATATACCCTTGTAAGGGCAGGACAAAAGAAACATGAATATTTTTGGGGTACCTGGGTGGCATAGCGGTTAAGCGTCTGCCTTCGGCTCCTGGCGTTATGGGATCGAGCCCCACGTCAGGCTCCTCCGCTGTGAGCCTGCTTCTTCCTCTCCCACTCC
>NW_023184081.1:0-1622 GCF_002007445.2 Ailuropoda melanoleuca | reverse complement strand
TACCATGGCATTGTAATCAAGAGCACATATTTTGGAACCATATTTCCTGAGTATCATTATTTACTAGCTGTGTGACCTTGAACAATATTATCTTGCCACTCTGTGCCTTAGTTCCCTCCACCATAAAAACAATAATAGCGTCTGATGGTAATGATGTTACTTTATCTGGAGTGTTTGGAACAGTGCCTGGCTCATTGAGAATGCCTAACATTGTTACATATTTATTTGTTATCATTTATTTTTCCCATTAGGGTAAAAGATACATGAGAAAGAATCATTTGTCAATTTATTTACTGTTCTCTTTCTAGGTCCTAGAACAACGTCTGGCCTATATATTTGCTAACTTAGTACATGAATAGAGAGAACAAAGTTAAAGAAATAGAAATAGGCACAAGAGGAAATTAACAATTAGAATGAAATAAGAAAACACTGAGAGGAAATACGGAAATAAGAAAATTGGGAAAAGGGTAGATTAAATCTACCTGCACTGTTTTGAGTTAAAATAAAACGGTCTTTGAGAGTCACTCCTTTTGTACTGCATTATGCGTCTCTTCATTTAGTATTTCACTTGGTTAAGGCTAATTTGCTTTGGCTTATCAACGAGGCAAAACAAGTGACTACAAAGATACTCTGTTTGAAAACATGCCATACAATGCAATTTAGACAGGACCTTATCAATAATTAGGAACCTAAATTGATTTCTTGACTCTACTATTAGCAGTTACTGACATCACTTTACCTTACTCATCCTTAGTCTTCTCATGAATGGAATAAGAAAATTGGAGTAAGTGGTTCCTATTAACTTCCTAGCTTGATAAATTGTGTTTTTGTGAGACGCTCTGGCTTTCCTCTGAATGTTTTTTATATACCTCTGACTTCNGCGTCTCTTCATTTAGTATTTCACTTGGTTAAGGCTAATTTGCTTTGGCTTATCAACGAGGCAAAACAAGTGACTACAAAGATACTCTGTTTGAAAACATGCCATACAATGCAATTTAGACAGGACCTTATCAATAATTAGGAACCTAAATTGATTTCTTGACTCTACTATTAGCAGTTACTGACATCACTTTACCTTACTCATCCTTAGTCTTCTCATGAATGGAATAAGAAAAATGGAGTAAGTGGTTCCTATTAACTTCCTAGCTTGATAAATTGTGTTTTTGTGATACGCTCTGGCTTTCCTCTGAATGTTTTTTATATACCTCTGACTACTGTCTGTCCTCAACTGGCACAGGTAGAAGGGATCTAAGTGATGTTAATGTTATGGTAAATATATCATAATTGCAAAGATAAATATAATTCACAAAACTGTATGCCATACATGTGTAGTTAATTATTAAATGTATGAATTTAGTCACATTTACACTATTTTTGAATAAACTCACTTTTTACAACCTTTGGTTTTTAAATTAAAAAATCGATAGTGAAAAATCTTTCTGAAATTCTTCTCTTATGCTGGTGTCAAACTTTTGAAAGTCTGAAACATTTGAAATTTAAGGTAACAGAGTGTTAGTTTGTTGATAATGTTGGTCTACTTCTCTAATATCTTACATTAATTGGAGTATGTGCTAATGTCATTCATAATATAAATGCACAAATAATGATGTATTTCTAGATAC
>NW_023184080.1:0-548 GCF_002007445.2 Ailuropoda melanoleuca | reverse complement strand
TGATCGTTGATATTTCCCTGGACTGTGCGGGGTCTAAGAGAACACTATGGGGCACTGTCGTGAGGCTTCCGTGACCACTTTCCCTCATGTTTCCCTATTCTCGAAGGGTGATGATAGTGCTAAGACGGTCCCTCTACGGTGTTGTTTCTGAAGGAAGTGTTTTGGGCCTTTCGTTCCATTGCCGCCAGCAGTTTTGACACGATTTCTCCAGGGAGCAAGCATTCCGTTGGAAGCAGGTTTTGGCCGAATTGTCTTTCTCAGTGCTGTGTNTCAGTGCTGTGTTCGTCGTGTTTCACTCACGGAACCAAAGCACTTTGATTCCTGTTCCACCTTCCATGAGGCCGTCGTGACTTCAAGGGCTTTCCCCTCACACTTTATCTCTTGGTTCCAAGGCCTGGATCCTCCCCAGGCCCCTATACCCATGTGGAATCGGGGTTCCCAGTGGAAAGGCTGCTGTTCGCTGGAGGTGTTTTCCTAGACGCTCTGCTTTATACCAATGAGAAGGGCGCTGAGTCCTCGAAAATCCTGAAGCTTTTCATTCATGCTCC
>NW_023184079.1:416-638 GCF_002007445.2 Ailuropoda melanoleuca | reverse complement strand
ATCCCTAAGGGCAGAAATGAGAGCAAATCTGACAGAAATTAAAAATTCTATGAGCCAAATGCAGGCAAAACCAGAGGCTCTGACAGCCAGAGTCACCGAGGCAGAGGAACGCATAAGCGAATTGGAGGAAGGGTTAGTAGAAGAAAAAACGAAAATAGAAGCTGGTCTTAAAAACATCCACGCCCACGAATGTAGATTACGGGAGATTACTGACTCTATGAA
>NW_023184079.1:0-372 GCF_002007445.2 Ailuropoda melanoleuca | reverse complement strand
TGGCATCCCTGAGGGGTGGAGAAAAACAGAGGTCTAAAAGAGATATTTGAACAAATTGTAGCTGAAAACTTCCCTAATCTAGCAAGGGAAACAAGCATTGTTGTCCAAGAGGCAGAGAGGACCCCATCCAAACTCAACCACGACAAACCTACGCCACGTCCCGTCATAGTGCAATTCGCAAATATTAGATCCAAGTATACAGTATTGAGAGCGGCCAGGGCAAAGAAATTTCTCACGTACCAAGGCAAAGGTATCAGAATTACGTCAGACCTGACTACAGAGACCTGGAATGAGAGAAAGACTTGGGGGGGCATTTTTAAAGCTCTTTCACAGAAAAACATGCAGCCAAGGATCCTTTATCCAGCAAGGCTG
>NW_023184078.1:0-1540 GCF_002007445.2 Ailuropoda melanoleuca | reverse complement strand
GGGAGAGAGAAAGTGGAAAGTATCATCACCCCATAATGATGCGAGTCTTTCCTTTTCACTCCAGGAGAGAGTTTTTCTTTAACTGAACAGGGGAGACCACTTTCAAAAGAAAGAAAGGTGACTGTTGCAGAAATGAAGGAAGCTCACGGGTAAAAATTATCATACAACAATATTACTCAGTGTCTCTGAGATTATATCCTGCACCTTCGGCACTGAGAAAGTGGAAGTAAACTATTGTTAAGAGAAAATTTTTAAAAAGTCTTCCAGAACACAAGGTGTGGACAAAGTAAAGAAACTTGGAAATTTCCATTAATGGTGCAACAACACAAAAAGTCATCCAACTCTCGGTGTATGTCTTTCCATGTGAACACATACTTTTATATTTAATGTTAAATAACAATAGATTTCTTGCCACTGATAAATCTTATCTGTTTGTAATTTCCTTTACATGACACATACAATCTTATTTTCTTCTGTGTGTCCCTCCTAAAGCAGCCTTCCTCTGGCGCCTTGTAAAACTATCAATAGTCTAGTTTTCCTCGCAGGCTTAAGCTTACCTTACATGATGGTCCTTTGGGACCTTCTAAATTGTAAATAATCTGTCCGCTCAAAACACGCAGGTGGTGCCTGGCGTTCATTTCTTCCTACCTCTCACTGCAGTTATTAGCATATACATTCCAGAAGCTGTATTTGCTATCACGACAAACATAAACCTGGGTAAGAGTCTGTAATCATTTTATTTTGCTCCAGAAATACATAGAGTAATGCCAGGGAAATGCTATTTCTAAATGTTCCTTTTAATTTGACCGCAAATGGGTGATTTTTTGTCAAATGACTTTTTTTTTTAAAGATTTTATTTATTTATTTGACAGAGATAGAGACAGCCAGCGAGAGAGGGAACACAAACAGGGGGAGTGGGAGAGGAAGAAGCAGGCTCATAGCAGAGGAGCCTGATGTGGGGCTCGAACCCATAACGCCGGGATCACGCCCTGAGCCGAAGGCGCTTAACCGCTGTGCCACCCAGGCGCCCCTTGTCAAATGACTTTTAAGAGTAATCACCATTAACTAACCAACTGCATTACTCGCTGTGCATTCAAACGTAGTGAGTGATATGTAATCTTTCTATAGTTATATGCACACTTCCTGTTTTTATAGGAAGTCATTCTAGAGGTTGGAAAAGCAAAAGTTGCATTTCGTGAAAATCTAAAGACCAAGAGAGCGTATGTGGTTAATTAATTCTAGTCTAGAAGAGCTGGTGGGCATGGACGCTGCCTCTCTTATGTGGGGTGGGATCCACAAATTAAGGAAGTGGTCAGGAAGGGGGTCCTTAGGCCTTAGGCCACTCAAATCAGCTTTTGCTATTTTGAGAAACACCACAGATTTTTGAAAACTGGAAAATAACATTTTTCTTTAATTAAAGAAAAGAAACAAAGCCCACTTTTGATTTCTGACTGGAATATATATGTTGATGAAAACTGGATTTGTTTCCAGACCTGAAGTTTTTATATAAAGACAAACAATGTGATAAATTCAAATATTT
>NW_023184077.1:0-1582 GCF_002007445.2 Ailuropoda melanoleuca | reverse complement strand
AAAGAGTGTTAAGAATAGCATATTGGAGAACTGATACATAAAATGATCTCAACTAGGGTAATTAAAAAAAAGAAAAAAAAAAAAGCAAAGGCACCAAATGCCAATATCTCTGAAAGAGTTAGAAATGGGCTTATATTTTCACTCTCTCTCTCTTTTTTTTGTATTTTCAAAAGAAACCACCATGTTAAAATGAAGTAATTAATTATATAATCGGAAAGAATATGTTTTTTATACCATTATTACTGAGAGCTTACTTTTTGTAATTGTTAAAAAAAAAAAAAAG
Source organism: Ailuropoda melanoleuca (assembly GCF_002007445.2). NCBI lineage: Eukaryota > Metazoa > Chordata > Mammalia > Carnivora > Ursidae > Ailuropoda > Ailuropoda melanoleuca. The sequence goes on along the minus strand of NW_023184077.1, from coordinate 1,299 downwards.
GAGATTTAAACCACTGAGCAACAAGGGCTGGTTCTTGGGAGACATTGCAGGGCGGGCATGGGGCAGGGAGAAGGGGACACAGAGTGGGACAGAAAAGACTGAGGAAGCAGTAGTGATAGGATCCTAAGAACTCATTTCACTTTTCTTCCTGATTGGAGGACAGCACCGTGTCCAGTCAATCACTGTTTTCCATGATCAAAAATTGGGGGGAAAAAAAAAGAGTGACAGCATTATTGAAGACACTGCCTACTGAAAATGGGTTCTCTCAGTCAGAGACAAATTAACGTGTGGACTTTGATNGACTTCGAAATCTCTTTGATGGCTTTGCCAGGCAGAGACAACAGAAAAATTAGTTACCATTTGAAGTTTTATTTTTCTTCTGCTTAGCTCAATTCACACTGATTGTGAATAGCTCAAATACCACTTAATCCATTTTCAACGGTTTTCTGTACTTCATAGAATCCACTTGGTCATTTGCAGGCATCCATGAATGTATTTGGTGTGGAGGAAAAGGACCATTACTTGGGAGGGTGATATTAGCAGAAAATTACTACCTGGATGAGGGGGCATTTCATGCATACGTTTTGAAAGAAAGCTTTGAGGTGTCCTTTCCACATGTAGGAAGTCCTTCTATGAGCTAGTTTTTTCCTAAGACCTTTGTTCTGGAAGGAGAATGGCCTGGGGAGAAACAGTATTTGGAAACATGCCGCCTAGTTCCTAGGATCATGTTGTTGAACTATGGGAGTCTAAGTAACAATTGTACCAGCTACGTTAACCATTCTGTTGTAGCTCACCTGGAGGGAGGCTCTATGGAAAAAGGAAAAGCTTGGTAGGCTCTGAAATAAGGTGAACAGGGAAAGGACGGTTATGAAAACTTGGGGAATGAATAAAGGATTTTTTAAACTACAGAGATAAAGTGATCAAAGATTATAAGTGTGTAGGAAAAGCCAAGGAGAAATGTGGGGAAGACAAAGAGCTCTATCGTTAAGAGTCAGAAGGGCTGGCAGCTTAGCAAGAGCTGAGAGCCATGCAAGAGGAATCGTGAAATCATTCTGTCGTCCCCACATCACCTTCAAGCCTCGGCCATCGCTGTGGGGGAAATGGAACCCTTGAAATCGATCACATTGGCTACGGAGACTGATCTCTAGACTTGGAACCTGTAAATGTTCCTGTGATGCTCTCCAGCATGCTTGTCTCTTCGTGGTGGAGCTTGTTTATCCGCCTAGATGTAAAATTGTAAATGATTAACAGGTAGAAACCAAAGGTCTAATTCTTCTGGCCATTTCCCCAAACAGATAC
>NW_023184076.1:0-796 GCF_002007445.2 Ailuropoda melanoleuca | reverse complement strand
ACACTTGGTCCATGTAATCTGAGTCGAGCGCATATTCGAGTATATCCAGTGGGGGTGGAATTCACTCTTGCCGTGTGGACGACGCGGGACCACACGCCGTCGTGCTCCAGCAAGCCTGTGTCTTAAAATCAGCAGACACGTGAGGTGGCAGGAGGATAACACGGCGGGTAGGAGTGGGGTCTGCAAATGCGAGCAAACCCACATGCGGTCCTGTAAGCAGAAGAAACAAAAGCTTTAGAAACGGGGTTGATGACGGCGTCCAGAGGAGAAGAGATGAAGGGCACGAAGGGCATGAAGGGATCTGCAGCGTTCCTCCGCTGTCCTCTCAATCTGGCCGCAAAGTCTGAGTGACACACTTCAAGATAATCCATGCAGCTGGTACCCAGCCGGCCATGTGCCCTAGACAATCAAATCACTGTGGCTTCTGAAAGAACTGGAGTTGCCACAAAGACGCCAGGAAAGACAGGTCGGAGGACACTCTCTCTTCCTCAGCGAGGTGATGTGTGCCCGGGGTGAAGGGCATCTACACGCCAGGGCCAGGCAGCACAAGGGACTTCATCTGGCTTCTCATTTGTTGACTTTATTATACTGTATTTCCAGTAAATTAAATGTATAATTAAATACCCTGTGCTTACAATAAGAGAAAGGATTAGAGGCTATATCTTGCCCACATTCTACATTTCTCAGTAGGGCTGGCGGGCCATCAGTCATAAAAGAAAACACTCGGGTGGGAGGTTAAGATGGCGGAGGAGTAGGGGACACCTTTTTCAGCCGGTCCCCTGAGTTGAGCTGGATA
>NW_023184075.1:0-529 GCF_002007445.2 Ailuropoda melanoleuca | reverse complement strand
AAGGCTTGAGCCACCACTTCCAGCACCAGTCAATGCTTCTCCAACGTGATTAAGAAGGCCTGATCCATCCTGGAATAAAAAGTTTAGACAAAATTTAAAAACAGATACAGGTAATTCTCTATAAGAAACCAATCTACAGGGTTCAATATGTGGATGTCCTTAAGCTGTGCTAGAAACCTCACAAACATTGAGAGGTTGCCTCCCAAAATTTCATCTTACTCCCTTTTTTTTCTTTTTCCTAACTGAAAAGTTTGTTTTCTATTTTTTGAATCCAGCTGTCATTATGACTGTGTCAACCATATAGCAAAATTGAAGCAAATTAATACCTTCCGGCCATTATTATGTCCTTTTCCTGGTTCTACTCTTCCGTTTTGGTGCCTCTCCTGAAAAAATTAGTAGCAGAACTCACCTGAGGAAGATGACCTGAACTGCTCTCAAATAAAAGTGTCTACTATTAACTTAGCCCAAAGCATAGGCTTTTACAACATTCTAAAAGCAGGTCAGGAGCAGATTTAGCAGCGACACTACA
>NW_023184074.1:395-598 GCF_002007445.2 Ailuropoda melanoleuca | reverse complement strand
AATTTGTATGGAACCAGAAAAGGCCCCGAATCTCCAAGGAACTGTTGAAAAGGAAAAATAAAGCTGGGGGAATCACAATGCCAGATTTCGAGCTGTACGACAAAGCTGTGATCACAAAGACAGCAAGGTACTGGCACAAAAACAGACACATAGACCAATGGAACAGAATAGAGAACCCAGAAATGGACCCTCGGCTCTTTGGG
>NW_023184074.1:0-192 GCF_002007445.2 Ailuropoda melanoleuca | reverse complement strand
CTAGAGAACATAGGCAACAACCTCTATGACATCGGCCAGAGCAACCTTTTTCATGACACATCTCCAAAGGCAAGAAAAACAAAAGATAAAATGAACATATGGGACTTCATCAGGATAAAGCGCTTCTGCACGGCCAAGGAAACAGTCAAAAAAACTAAGAGGCAGCCCACGGAATGGGAGAATATATTTGCA
>NW_023184073.1:0-1234 GCF_002007445.2 Ailuropoda melanoleuca | reverse complement strand
GGGGAAATGAGTCTGTAACTGGACATTTATGTAAATAAAAGTGCCATGGAAAAAAGAAAGTGATAGATGCTCATAGACAACCAGAAGTTCCTGTCACAGCACTACTACCAGATGATTCGATACAAGGAACAGAAACATATTCTAAGAGTTCAAGCCTTTGTCTATCATCATCACACTCGTTAGAGCCACTTCATAATGAAAATCTTAGAGTTAAATGTGGGTAAGCCATATTTAATTTAAAAAAGAATACACCACACACACAGGCACACAACACACACAAAATTAATGAATCACCTGAAGTGCTGGTCCTAAGTTGCAGTAATAAACTGGGCCAGATGAATAGCAAAGGCAGGAGAAGTGATGGACTATAATTATGTCAGTAGCTTGAATGACACATTCTAGCTGATGTTTTATGAATAAGACCTCAACTGAAGCTTGTTTGCTCTCTACCCTGCAATGTTTATATGTTGCTCTAGAAGTTTCATAGCTATTTCTGAATATACCTTCTCATTTCCATTCATTTCCTTTATTCCTTCACTCCGCAGCTCATAATAATACCCTTTCAAAAATTTAACATTTCATTTTTTCCCCAAACTTTTCACCTTCTTTTGGTATGCACATATTTATTAGCTCTCAGCTAATGGCTGGATTTCCCTGTATTTTCTGCCAATATTATTAATGATATTAGCATATCTCTAGATATAATGGGGCAGTGTTCACTCTACCATTCACCAACATTCTTCACTTAACAATTTTTGTAATGGAAATATTTCTCTCTTCATCTTGACTCACAATTTCAGGATTTTTACTATCTTCTTCTGCCTCAAACATATTTTAAATATCTCCAAATCCCATGAAGTCTTTTCAACTTCTCAGGAATCTGTCGTATCCTGCTTGATCTCTTTGCTGTATATTTTATGATTAGTCCTAAAATCATGATTTATTTCATGGCAGTTAATCTGCATCCACCAACAGGTACCCCATCATCTACATTTAAAAATCTAACCGTTCAATCTGATCTTCAGGGGCCTCCACAATTTGTCCTGAACCTGTCTTTCCCATCTTACTCTAATTCACCATGACAAGCACTGAGCTTCTAGGTGTTAAGAGAAAAGTCTATGCCCTGATCAGCAGCACCCACCTCCTCTTGGAGACTTACTGACTCAGAATTTGCATTAAAATGGCAAAAATTGACAAGGCAGGAAACAACAAATGTTGGAGAGGATGTGGAGAA
>NW_023184072.1:0-850 GCF_002007445.2 Ailuropoda melanoleuca | reverse complement strand
AGATTATGCTTTGGCAAATGGGCCTCCACATACACCCAGAGGAGCTGGAGAGTTGAGAAAGGTGGTATATAAAACCCAATATTTGTGGTAGACACCAAAAACCTCTTTTTAAAATTCGATGTCAAATCTTCATCTGTGCAAATCCGCTTTGCTCTTCAAATCAGAGAATTTTTATGCTCAATGAACTTTAGAGAGCATACGCTCCCTCTCTCCCCTTGTTTTAGGAATGAAAAATAAGGCTGAGCAAGATGAATGACTTGCCTAAGGTCATGCAGGTAATTAAAGGTATTGTCTAGCCTCTATTTCCAAAGCCAAAAACCTTAAACCCACAATTTACAAGTTTCTATGTCTGGCTTCCTGATAAAACATACCTCTCTACTCCCACAAAGAACAGACAACCCTCCACTAACACCTCTGCCTCTCCTCACACCCAAGGCAACACCTTCCAGATATTATGAGCGTTAGAATTCTACTGCTATTCTCCTTTTACCTTCACCTGCTTTTGAAAAACACCTTTATTAAGATAGAACATAAGCACACAAGTCATTCAAAGTATACATTTCAGTGGTTTTCAGTATATTCACAGGTATGTGCAACCGTCACCATAGTCGATTTCAAAACATTTTTATTACCTCAAAGAAAATCCTTTATCCTTCAGCTATCCCTCTCCTCCCTAACTTCTTCCACCCTGGCCCGAGGAACCACTAACCTACTTTTCATCTCTAAATTTCTCTGTTGTGGATATTCATATGGATGGAATTATACAAGGTCTTTGCGACCAGCCTCTTTCCCTTAGCATAATATGTTCATGGTTCATTCAAGTTATAACAGGTATCAATATTCCATTCTT
>NW_023184071.1:0-2730 GCF_002007445.2 Ailuropoda melanoleuca | reverse complement strand
GTGGGTTAGAAGCAAGAGTGGGGAATATTACATTTGGCTTTTGTCCTTCCCAACTGTAAGTAACTAAATTCCCTAGATTTTTGAGGCAGCTGTTTTTTTGGTTTTGCTTTCTTTGACTCTGTTTCCCTAACCTCCCGCTAAGCCTCTCTCCCTTCTCTTTCTCTGGCTCTGCCTTGGGACGACAGCAAAAGTTCGCACCGACCCACAGCAATCAGAGTCCAGTGGTGTTAACAAGCCCCCATTTGTCCACTGGACCTTCCTGAGCATCCCTTGAAGCAGGTTCTGCCACACCCCACGGTGGCCCCTCTTTCAGCCGACCTCTGCTGAAGAGGGTGTAGCCCCCTTATTGGCCAGGGGGGATCCAGAGAAGAAAGTTCAGTGGAACTGAAGGTAAAGACACAAAAACAACCTTGTGGAACATTCCAAAGACTTACTCCATAAACTAACAAAGGACACTGGTAACAACATATAAATTATTTGGGGGGAAAGTACAGAAGATGGGCAACAGTTCATAGAGTTTATAGAGCACCCTACTGTGATCCTAGGCACCTTTAAAAAGGCCATTTCAAAGATAACTTGGTGGAGCAAAACGGACATGAGTTTCAGAGGCAGAAAGAGTGATGGGTCGGAATCCTATGCCGACCACGTAAACGTGCGTAGGCTGCTCAATGCCACCGAAGCATGCTGAGCGTTGACACCCATCCCACAGGCTGGTCAGGAGAGCTCACTGTGACAGTGTGTGCAACCAGCCCTGAGACTGGCCCTTGGTGGACATCCAATGAGTGTGAGTTTCTATTCTCCTGGGAAAGACAGAGAGTAGAATGGAAGATGTGCCTTTTCTCCAGAGGAGAAGCCCTGAGAGGGAACTATACCAACTATGGCCAGAAAGAAAAAAGACATGAAATGTGAACATTTAGAATGTGGTAATGAAAAAAAGTCTAAAACAGGGCAAAGTGCTGCTAGACTCCAGAAAATGTGGCTTCTNGCTTCCGATGTCCAGGCCTGTGGACACTAGAGAACAAAGGAGAAACTTACATCAAGAATTTCCTTGTTGGCTTTGGAGATGTGGCTTCTCTTAATTCCTTGATGGCCACGGGAATTTTAACCTTCTCGCCTTCCGGGATCCAGAGTCCCTGTGACGAGGAGGGAGAGAAGACACTAGCAGGCACTTGTCATATTATGCAAGATGCATATTATGCAATATGCTGACCCGTGAGATAGATGGATGTTACCAATGACACCGTCCCAAAGGGTGAGGGACCTTGAGCACAGCTCTGCGCTCCAAGGCCACCAGTGCCAGGAGCCATGACATCTCAGCAGCTCTTCTGCTATCACGGTCTATGAATCAGAGTTGTCAGATAAAAAACCCTAAGCCTGTGCCAATTATAAAACCAGTGTGGATCATTTTGTCCAGAATCTTGAGATATCGGGTGTCGGCCTAACTGAAATCAGCCCTTTTGTAATAGGATCCAGAAAAATGAATTGAGAGGAGCTGTTTTGACCTGGGCTTTATCTGGAAGCTGTCACAGGGATGGGCAGCCCTCCTTCAGACTCTGTCTCTGCCACCCAACCTTTGCAAAGTCAACGGTGTCGTCTGTGACATGCCTGTGTAGGGGTCCCTGAGGACCACTTATTTGTTGCCATGATTATAAAAGATTTCCTCTTGACAGCTCGGGGAAGACACTGGAATTTCCCAACCCATGAGCAACACCAGGAGTAGATGAGGCTGATAAACAGAAGATAGAGCAGGACTCTGGATTTGCCCACCAACCCGTGTCCCCATTAGTCTTGGTGTCTGGTGGCCTCACCTTGTACACTGTGCCAAATGCTCCAGAGCCCAGCACCTTGATCTTTTTGAATTCTGTTTCCTTTAAGATCCTCAAGAGAGCTTGGTTGGGAGCTTCTCCACTGGGTGTAAGAGGCTCAACAAGCTGTGAGAGACAAGGAAGAAGGTCCACGTGAAGGTACCTCACACAAAGAACCCGCCTTGCTTACTTGAAAGAAGAAATGCACACCTTCTCAAAGAACCTCACAGAAGGTATGTTGACAAAGGGACTCCCTGGTACAGGTGTCCTTGAACAGAACAACTCCATTTCAACAAATGAGAGTTCTCTTTCCAGTCAATTAGCTGGATTGAGAGAATTTTGGTGAGGAAGATTTTTATAGGGTCAGTCATTTTGGTGGCCTCTTGGGCCCCCTAACACACAAGTGCCTCCACGCTCTGAGCTGCTGGGTGTCTCTCCTCCCAGGGACTCTGGCTTCTGACACCCTGCTGGACACAGGATGCCGTCTGAGGACCCATTCAAGTGAGCCACAAACACAGCTCGAAAAGCAACAGCACTGTATAGACGATGGGATTTTCCAAAGTAACATCTCAACCATGTGCCTTCACAGGAACCAGCAGACTCCTACTCGCAAACTCTTCTGTGCACATACATGCAAGCTCTGTGTTACACAGGACTGTGTTACACATGGCTTTGTACCCAGTTGTGAGACTCATCTCACTCCGGAGCTGTACCAAATCGTTTCTAATGGGACATTCAGAGATTCTTCCTGCTTTTTCCACCATAAGAAATAAAATGCAGTCCTACAAATACGTATTTAAGATACACAATCTGGAATGCCAAGACTTGGCAGGGGAGCCCCCGTTCCTGTCTGAGGTGTTGGGGCAGGGGTACTGGGGGGTGCGCTGTGCCAGCACCCACTCACCTCTCTTTCCTGCAGCAGTCT
>NW_023184070.1:0-1581 GCF_002007445.2 Ailuropoda melanoleuca | reverse complement strand
AACATTTACCTGCTATCTCTATTGTTCTAATGCTACATATTTTCACATCTATTTTTAACTCTAATGCCAGTCCTTTGATAAAATAAAAATCGGAGATGAGGGATTTATCCACGGTTATGAACCCAGTAAGGAGAATAGTTGGGATTTGCCCTACTCCATAAAGCAAATTTCAGCAACGTGCATTCTATATAACACAAACAGATATATTAATGTGTGATTTGGGCAAATCCCCAAAACAAATTGGGCAAAATTCTCAGATGAGTAATACACTTTGTGAAAAGAACAAATCTTTTGACTAGATGTTTCACACAACCAACAAAGAGGCCTTGATGTTTATATGTCAAGCACAGTGCTAGACTCTGATGGTATAAAGATGAATCAGATTTGGTCATGAACCTCCAATCAGAAGGCTGGACTATGAGTGCCACTGACACCTCCACTCACCACCTCCCACCCAGAGGTGGGGCTGTTCTTATTTACAAAGGTTTGGGATAAGATGGACTACACCCAGGTTGAAGGACTAGAATATCAATGACTACAAAGCACCCTTGTGGGTAATATGTTTCCTTCAAAGCCATACCCTTGATTGTTATGAATTATTACAAAGGTGCTGCCATTACTGGAAAACATTATCTGGAACTGACTTCAGATTCATTTTAATTTTTATTCTAATTATCTAATAAATATGTGATCAATTTTTTTCTTTTNTTTTCTCTTAATTTTTTTTATTATATTATGTTAGTCACCATAGAGTACATCCCTGGTTTCTGATGTAAAGTTCGATGATTCATTAGTTGCGTATAACACCCAGTGCACCATGCAATACGTGCCTTCCTTATTACTCATTACCAGACTATCCCATTCCCCCANATGTAAAGTTCGATGATTCATTAGTTGCGTATAACACCCAGTGCACCATGCAATACGTGCCCTCCTTATTACTCATCACCAGACTATCCCATTCCCCCACNCAGACTATCCCATTCCCCCACCCCCTCCCCTCTGAAGCCCTCAGTTTAAATACGTGATCAACTTTTGAAACTTGGAAAATAGGTACATTTATTAAAAATTTATTTTTAAATCTTCCCGGATTATATCAAGATAATCATTGTTACTATGTTATTGTGCTTCTGTCCAGTTTCACATTCAAAATCAAAACTTTAAAATGTCACACTCTAGTTCATTGTATAGATGTATCACAATTTATTTTGCTATTCGTCTAAACACACAAAATGAAGTCGTTCTTAATTTTTCACTATTATAGATAATATGGCTGCTATGTTCATCTTTGTCTGCATTTTAGCTTTTTTGATTCACAACTTGATTCTCTAGAAATGCTTATTGAACAGTTAAGGCAAATGTTAATTTTTGGATAGGGATCAAAGACTTTTCCCTTTAAAAAAAAACCGGGCCAATTGCTTTGGGACCGAATTCTGATGTGAAAATTTAAAAGGCCAAGACGGATGACAGTGACTTTATTCCAAAATCCAGAAAAGAGATGTTGCTGTGATTTTCCAGAAAAGAGACATTTTATCTTGTGAAAAGCAAATAAATAATACCACTGCCTTCTGAATCTACCCT
>NW_023184069.1:0-1174 GCF_002007445.2 Ailuropoda melanoleuca | reverse complement strand
TTTAAAGTCCATGTACATATTTAAATGCTTTAACTCTCAACATTCACTTCATATTCAAATCATATGTGAATCGCAAATATAAGTTTTAAAACCCCAAATATTAAGCACATACTATTGTATATGGCATTAAATGCTTTTGGTTCAAATCCTTGAATTTCCCTTTCCTCATTCTTAATTCAAGAAAAAATATATCTGTTTTGTCTGTGTCCTAAGGTTATTATGAGATAATGAGGTAATATACGTATTTTAATATATACAAATATAAGGCATTTTTAATGAGTAATTGATGACTATGATAATGAGTAATATTTCTTGTTAGAGGAAGAGTTCTTCCCTGAAAAATGACTCATTAAGCCTTTATTTCAAGTTAATTAATTTTTCTGTATTATACCCAGCTTTTATTTATTCATTTGTGACTTACAGTCCACTTTATTCCTTCAAAGGCTTAATGTAGCTTACAATGTTAAATGCCTATAACACAGAACAGGAAATAAAATGTAGATAAAATTACTTTAAGTAAGATAGAGTTAGATGCACTCTCATGTAAATATCCTAGATGAATAAATTTCTGTATCTGAGCATAAATTTAGGCCAGAGCTTCCTGGAAGCCAAGTGAAAATGGAGAACCCAATAGTTGATAGTCTCCATGCTTAAAAGAACATAAAACTATCAAGAGTTATACATAATAGGAACTCAATTAACATTTATTAAAAATGTCTAAATGATTTAGTGAGTTAACCTAGAAAGATATTCACCTCCATCTCAAGACTCTTGATACTAAAAATTAGGTACAACAATACCACAGAGATCCTTATATAAAGGCCATTGGGTGACATAATTGTTACTCTATAGGCTGTATTAAATCTTTCTGAGGTGTGTTTTGTACTGCCCATTTGTAAATATAATTAAATTAAAGCACAAGCCAGTGAAGACTCTTCCGTGAGAGTTATATGATATCCTAGTTTTTAAAAAATTTATTTCCATTTATCCAACTTAAGAGAACTTACATGAAAGATTAGTTAATGTTTCCCTGAGACATGTTGCATCTCATTGTGGCAAATATTTGAAGATAGCCTGGTTTAGTTTGTGGTTTGGTTTCCAGTGCTCACTTGATGCTATTTGCAAGGTTCATTCATGAACTACTCATCAACTTTGACTAAAAGACAGAAGTGTC
>NW_023184068.1:0-1131 GCF_002007445.2 Ailuropoda melanoleuca | reverse complement strand
AAATTGGGTGCTCTTGGGTTGCCTGGGTGGCTCAGTTGGTTAAGTGTCTGACTCTGGGTTTTGGACCAGATAAAGATCTCAGGGTCATGAGATCGAGTCCTGAGTGGGGCTCCGCACAGAGTGCAGAGTCTGTTTGAGGTTCTCTGTCTCTTGCTCTCTATCTGCTCCTCCCCCTGCTCAAGCTCTCTCTCTCAAATAAATAAATTATATCTTTTTAAAAAATTGGGTGCTCTTTAGATAAATAAGACTTCATATATGTAAGTTGTGAATGACTTGTCCGAGAATATCTGCCTGCAAGTAATGCTATTATCACAAAAAACAAACAAACAAACACATCTTTGGAGAAGAGCATTTTAGGGTGACTTTTGACATATTTGAAAAAGGATCAATTTTCATAGCTGTTTCTACAAAATAAAGCAAATGGTGTTTGTAGCAAAAAACAAAAATGAAGACAGAAAAGACTTAGAGGCAAGTAACATACAAACACCAATTTTGATTGTCCATCAAAGAGCTGGAATGGGGCTGAGGTGACTGGACATTGTGACCAATTTGTAAAGGGCTTATGTAAGAATTGAAGCATATATGTGTTATAAGCTAAGAATGAATATGCAGCCTTTCTAGGTATCTACAGACAGCTGGGATTTATTAGTCACATCAAACAAAAGGCACATATTCTTTTTTTTTTTTTATCTGTCAATTGCCGTATGGCAAACTTCCATAACATAGTTTTTTATCAATCCTTTAAAATAAATTAAAGCACTATTATAATGCTTGCATGGCTAGTTTTAGACTTAGAAATTAAACGTGACCAAAAATATTAAATATAGATAATTTTAATGTTTTTAAAATTTATTCAACTATCCTTTGATTCATTTTATGATTGGAAATGTAGATTAAGATGGTGGGTAATTGATCTGTTCACAAATTATAAATAATTTTATTTAAGTTTAGGAGGAAAACTAAAACCATGTACAGAGAAACAATTATAAATGTTACATGATATAGTTCATATAAAGTATATATTTTCATGTTTCATCTTCATGTGCATAAGTCTGTATAGGCTAGCCTATGCACCTTGGTAATTTTAGTGCAATCGTTCTTTACATAAAAAAGAATATTGAGGAAATATAC
>NW_023184067.1:0-960 GCF_002007445.2 Ailuropoda melanoleuca | reverse complement strand
CAGCATTAACAGAAGCCAGAAACCAGAAATCACCCAGTGGCCAGGTGTGAGCTGCAGCCAGCAGGTCCTAGCTCTGTGGAGCAGGGCATGGTGAAAGATGGGACAGACCAGGGCAGGGTACCACACTAGTGAGTCTGCTGGGGTCTCCGGTACTGCGCTAAGGTGTGTGGACTTCTTCCTGTAAGCTTAGGGCAACATGGAAGGGTGCGAAGCAAGGACTTCCAGCATTCAGGACCAGAGGGAAGGGCAGAGAGCCTGGGGAGGGACTGCAGAGCTGTGAGCCAAAGTGCGATCTGTCACCCAGATGCTGCTTCTTATCCCAGACCCTTCCTCTCCAGCTGGGCTCATTACCGAAGCTCTGCAACCTCCTGGGCTCTCTTTTGTGAGGTAGAGATATTCGTACACCCCATAGGTGTTACTGTAATGACTCAGAAATGACATAGATTGTTCAGTGAGCGACAGCATGAACGGTTGGTGCTATAGACTAAGTCAGTGTTTGGAGAACGTGTGACATTCCACAGGGGATGTGTGAGGTGACGTGTTTTAGGTGGCACTTAAATTGATATTTTTCATGTTCATGATTATATGTTCATTGCATAGCAGACAAATTATGACTAGTATGTGAAAACTGTTTCCATTTAAACCATGGCTTAGCAGAACTTGAGCTAAGTTTAAAAGGAAGGTCAAAATCGATTTTTCATAACATAAATAACAGTAGGGTTGCTACAGAGATGTGATCAGTCGAGCAAAGGAGATTCTGAAGGTGGGCCACAGAAGTATGGTGTTTGGGAAACCAAACTAAAAAGAGTAGCTTTACATAAAGACTGCTGCAAGCAAGGCTGATGGCAGAAGATAGGGTCTGAAGTAGGTCCAGAAGCAAATGAATCCAATGAGGTGAAACAGAGATTTCCAAAATACATAGTAGGACTGTCAGCACAAATGGCTGATTATTTGAATGGA
>NW_023184066.1:0-1393 GCF_002007445.2 Ailuropoda melanoleuca | reverse complement strand
CCTAATCCAATATGACTGTGTCCTTCTAAAAAGGGAAAATTTGAACACAGACATGCACAGAAGAAAAACAATGTGAAGACACAGGGAGAACACTATCTATCTACAAGCTACGGAATGTCTGAGGGTATCCGACAATAGGAGAAAGGCATGACCAGATTCTTCCCCACAGACCTTAGAAGAAACCAACCTTTTTGACATCTTCATCTTGCACTTCTAGCTTCCAGAACTGTGAGTTATTAAACTTTGTTATGGTAGCCCTAGAAAATGAATATACCAAGAGAAAAGATTCTGAAAGGAAAGATGGTGGAATTCGCCTGAAGGCCTTGGAAAAACAATCTCAGGATGACAGTTTTTGATCAGGTACTTAAAACAATCAGTCCAAATTGGGAATGAAATCAGAGGGCTCCAAGAAGAATAAAGAACAAAATAAGAACAAAATAGAGCTGCAGATTGTACCTAAGGAGCTGGAGAACGTTAATGATCTTCTGAAGAAAGGATATATTTCTTCTTTTCACAGAAAATCAGAATCTGTACCAAAAATGGAAAATAAAGACAAAACCTAATAGACTGTGCAATAAAGTCATGGTTCGGACATGAACGAAACCCAGAGATGCCATGCAGGTCTTTCAGCAATTGATGGTGTGTTATGAAACAGAAACCATTTAACCTAGAAGTGGTCCGTGGTCCCTGAGTGTCCTGAGGGTTATGATTTTGGTCCTAAAGAGAATGAAGTGCAATTTTATCATACTACTTATTTCTGCAGCGAGTATTATTTAAGTAGTCATATAATATATACTCTATTTATTGATTTTAACTTTTAAAAAGAAACATGGATGTCCTAAGTGCAGTTACAGAACACAAGATAAATATTATCAACCCTGACAGTACAAAACTAAAGATACTGCTTAAATGTTAGAAGGTGGGGGCGCCTGGGTGGCACAGCGGTTAAGTGTCTGCCTTTGGCTTAGGGCATGATCCCAGCGTTATGGGATCGAGCCTCATATCAGGCTCCTCCGCTATGAGCCTGCTTCTTCCTCTCCCACTCCCCCTGCTTGTGTTCCCTCTCTCGCTGGCTGTCTCNCGCTATGAGCCTGCTTCTTCCTCTCCCACTCCCCCTGCTTGTGTTCCCTCTCTCGCTGGCTGTCTCTATCTCTGTCGCATAAATAAATAAAATCTTTAAAAAAAAATGTTAGAAGGTGGAAGGTGGAAGGTAGTGAGTCAGAGAAAGAAAGGCAGATTTGTTAATAGTCTCTTGTAATAAAGTGGGTAGTCAAGAGACATTGCATACATTTTCTATAACAGGAAAGTGTAATTTAAGTGTGTTATGTATTTGTATAGGTGTTACCAATATAAGAATTAAAATAACTATCAAAAATGGGTCTACCCTTTCTCA
>NW_023184065.1:942-1106 GCF_002007445.2 Ailuropoda melanoleuca | reverse complement strand
TTGCTCCCTGGGGAAATCCTGTCAAAACTGCTGGTGGCAATGGAACGAAAAGGCCCAAAACTCGTCCGTCAAACACAACACCCTACAGGGACCGTCTTAGCACTATCATCACCCTTCGTGAATAGGGAACATGATGGAAAGTGGACGCGGAAGCCTGACGAGAG
>NW_023184065.1:301-802 GCF_002007445.2 Ailuropoda melanoleuca | reverse complement strand
GGAGCATGAATGAAAAGGTTCAGGATTATCGAGGACTCAGTGCCCTTCTCATTGGTAATAAAGCAGAGCGTCCAGGAAAACACCTCCAGCGAACAGCAGCCTTTCACTGGGGACCCCGATTCCACATTGGGTGTAGGGGCCTGGGGAGGATCAGCCCTTAGAACCAAGAAACAAAGTGTGAGGGGTAGCCCTTGAAGTCACGAAGGACTTATGGAAGGGGGAACAGGAATCAAGGGGCTTTGATACCATAAGTGAAACACGACGAACACAGCACTGAGAAACACAATTCGGCCAAAACCCGCTTCCAACGAAATGCTTGCTCCCTGGGGAAATCCTGTAAAAACTGCTGGCGGCAATGCAACTAAAAGGCCCATAACACGTCCGTCAGAAACTACACCGTACAGGGACCGTTTTAGCACTATCATCACCCTTTGTGAATAGGGAAATATGAGGGAAAGTGGTCGCGGAAGCCTGGCGAGAGTGCCCCATAGTGTTCTCTGT
>NW_023184065.1:0-184 GCF_002007445.2 Ailuropoda melanoleuca | reverse complement strand
GGATTTTCGAGGACTCAGCGCCCTTCTCATTGGTAATAAAGCAGAGCATGCAGGAAAACACCTCCAGCGAACAGCAGCCTTTTCATTGGGGACCCCGATCCACATTGGATGTTGGGGCCTGGGGAGGATCCAGCCCTTAGAACCAAGAAACAAACTGTGAGGGGAAAGCCCTTGAATCACGACG
>NW_023184064.1:830-1001 GCF_002007445.2 Ailuropoda melanoleuca | reverse complement strand
AGTCACCACACAGTCCAGGGAACTATCAACGATCATCATCTCTCGTGAGTAAGGGAGCATGAATGTAAAGGCGCAGGATGTTCGAGGCCTCAGCGCCCTTCTCATTGGTAATAAAGCAGAGCGTCCGGAAAACACATCCAGCGAACAGCAGCCTTTTCACTGGGGACCCCG
>NW_023184064.1:464-758 GCF_002007445.2 Ailuropoda melanoleuca | reverse complement strand
AAAGTGTGAGGGGAAAGCCCTTGAAGTCACGACGGCCTTATGGAAGGTGGAACAGGAATCAAGGTGTTTTGGTACCGTGAATGAAACACGACAAACACAGCACTGAGAAAGACAATTCGTCCAAAACCCGCTTCCAACGAAATGTTTGCTCCCTGGGGAAATCCTGTCAAAACTGCTGGCAGCAATGGAACGAAAAGGCCAAAACACATCCGTGAGAAACAACACCGTACAGGGACCGTCTTAGCACAATCATCACCCTTCATGAATAGGGAAACATGAGGGAAATTGGTCGCA
>NW_023184064.1:0-252 GCF_002007445.2 Ailuropoda melanoleuca | reverse complement strand
TCCACATTGGGTGTAGGGGCCTGGGGAGGATCCAGCCCTTAGAACCAAGAAACAAAGTGTGAGGGGAAAGCCCTTGAAATCACGACGGCCTTTTCGAACATGGAACAGGAATCAAGGTGTTTTGGTACCGTGAGTGAAACACGACGAACACAGTACTGAGATAGACAATACGGCCAAAACACGCTTCCAACGAAATGTTTGCTCCCTGGCGAAATCCTGTCAAAACTGCTGGCAGCAATGGAACGAAAAGGC
>NW_023184063.1:0-714 GCF_002007445.2 Ailuropoda melanoleuca | reverse complement strand
GCCATGCCATTGGCAGGTCCCACAGGCATGACACTGAAGAGTGGACAGATGAGTAATGATGAGAAGAGACTGACTCACAGCAGAGCTGGGGCAGAACCTGGACCGACACTGACATTTCCCACTTAGCCGCCCCACGACCATCACTATGTCGCGACCCCGTCCTCGAACATGGCACTTGGCTATGTGCNGGCTATGTGCGGCTATTTCCATCAGTTAATTAAAATTAGGTGAAGTTAAAAATCAAATTCCTCTGTCACTCTAGCCAATTTTAAGTGCTCGATGACCTCATGTAGCTAGTGACATACTCATGTATGTAGCTAGTGACATACTCAACAGTGCAGACGTGGAACGTTGTTACAGGAAGTCTAACACAAGGCTAACAGCTGCTTTAGAGGCTTTAGACAGGAAGGCTCCTTCCCAGACCACAACAGAAACAACATAACACTGAGGAACACAGGGAAGCTACACACGTTATTATAACTTATTGGTTCGATATGGCTATCTGTTGACCATCCACCAGGAGCTGAGCCCCACTCTAGAAGCTCGGGGACACAGCAAGATGAGCCAGAGAGGTGATGGATGGTGGACGGGTCAACAGACACACACACAACATCATGTCTGGTAGCGATGGGGGCTGCAAGCGGAAAGCCACGCAGGGAAAAGAAGGCGGTCTGCAGGAGGGCCTCATGGAGGAGGTGGCTTTGAGCAGAGAGC
>NW_023184062.1:655-1416 GCF_002007445.2 Ailuropoda melanoleuca | reverse complement strand
GATGATTGGTCCTTTATACATTTTATTTTATTTATTTATTTATTTGTTTGTTTAGAGAGAGAGAGATTATGGGGAGTAGGGGAGGGCAGGACAGGCTGAAGGAGAGTGAGAATCTTTTCTTTTTTAATGTTTTTTATTATATTATGTTAGTCACCATACAGTACATCCCTGGTTTCTGATGTAAAATTCGATGATTCATTAGTTGGGTATAACACCCAGTGCACCACGCAATACGTACCCTCCTTACTATCCATCACCAGTCTATCACATTCCCCCACCCCCCTCCCCTCTGAAGCCCTCAGTTTCTCAGGGTCCATAGTCTCTCATGCTTCATTCCCCCTTCTGATTACCGCCCTTCATTCTTCCCTTTCTTCCCCTACCGATCTTCCTAGTTCTTATGTTCCATAGATGAGAGAAATCATATGATAATTGGCTTTCGCTGCTTGACTTATTTCACTTAGCATTATCTCCTCCACTACTGTCCATGTTGCAGCAAATGTTGAGACTCGTTCTTTCTGATAGCTGAGTAATATTCCATTGTATATATGGACCACAACTTCTTAATCCAGTCATCTGTTGAAGGGCATCTCGGTTCCTTCCATAATTTAGCTATTGTGGACAACGCTGCTATGAACATTGGGGTGCTTATGGCCCTTCTCTTCATTATGTCTGTATCTTTGGGATAAATACCCAGTAGTGCAATGGCTGGGTAATAGGGTAGCTCAATTTTTAACTTTTTTTTAAAAGATTTTATTTATTTA
>NW_023184062.1:216-618 GCF_002007445.2 Ailuropoda melanoleuca | reverse complement strand
AAAAGAGGGAACACAAGCAGGGGGAGTGGGAGAGGAAGAAGCAGGCTCCCAGTGGAGGAGCCTGATGTGGGGCTCGATCCCAAAACGCTGTGATCACGCCCTGAACTAATCGCAGACGCTTAATGACTGCGCCACCTGAGTGTGCCTCAATTTTTACATTTTTAAGGGACTCTGTTTTCCAGAGTGGCTGTTTTCCACTCTGTTTTCCACTCTGTTTTCCAGAGTGGCTGTACCAACTTGCATTCCCACTAACAATGTAGGAGGGATCCCCTTTCTCCACATCCTCTCCAGCAATTATTGTTTCTTCCCCTGTCAATTTTTGCCATTCTAACTGGTGTAAGGTGGTATCTCAGTGTGGTTTTGATTTGAATTTCCCTGACGGCTAAAGATTTTGAACATTTT
>NW_023184062.1:0-144 GCF_002007445.2 Ailuropoda melanoleuca | reverse complement strand
TTTATTTGTTTCTCGTGTATTGAGTTTGAGAAGTTCTTTGTAGATCTTAGATACCAGTCCTTTATCTGTAGCATCATTTGCAAATATCTTCTCCCATTCCGTGGGCTGCCTCTTAGGTTTTTTGACTGTTTCCTTGGCTGTGCA
>NW_023184061.1:432-606 GCF_002007445.2 Ailuropoda melanoleuca | reverse complement strand
TAGCCTCATAGAATGAGTTTGGTAGCTTTCCTTCTGTTTCTATTTTTTGAAATAGCTTTAGGAGAAAGGTACTATTTCTTCTTTGAATGTTTGGTAGAATTCCCCAGGAAAACCGCCCAGGCCTGGAGATTTGTTATTTGGAAGGTTGTTTATCACTGACTCAATTTCTTCATA
>NW_023184061.1:0-312 GCF_002007445.2 Ailuropoda melanoleuca | reverse complement strand
TTCCAGATTTCTTAGTTTTTTGGCATATAGCTGTTGATAAAAATTTCTAATAATCCTTCCAATTTCAATGGTGTTGGTCGTGACCTCTCCCTTTTCACTAATAATTTTAATAATTTCGGTTCTTTCTCTTTTCTTTTGGGNAGTCTTGCCAGTGGTCTATAAATTTTATGGATTCTCTCAAAGAACCAGCTTCTAGTCCTGTTGATTTGCTCTTACTGTACTTCTGGTTTCTAATTCATTTATTTCTGCTCTAATTTTGTTCAACTGCTTCCTCGTGAGTGGATTAGGCCTGTCCCTCTGTTGCTGTTCCAG
>NW_023184060.1:0-7440 GCF_002007445.2 Ailuropoda melanoleuca | reverse complement strand
AGTCAGCACCCAGTGGCATGACCATTGGCTATTAATTGATATTTAAAGATGATGTCCCCAGTTCAGATGTTCAAGCAATGCTTCTAGTTCTCCAGAAACCTCAATCTGACTGTGTTAGCTTCCTGGGGCCACCACAAACTGGGGGGTTGAAAGCCCCAGAAATGTGCTCTCTCCTGGTTCTGGAGGCCAGAAATCCAGAATCAAGGTGTTGGCAGGGCAGCTCCCCTCTGACGGACCTAGAGAGGAATCCTTCTCTTCCAGCCTCCCCTGGCCCTGCTGTTCCCCCGCTGGCGGCCACATCCCTCCAGCCTCTGCCTCCATCATCATGTGGCTGTCCTTCCTCTGGGTCTGTGTCTGTGCATCTTCTCCTTTTCTTATGAGGACCCCGGTCACTGGATCTATGACCCCCAGAACCCAGTATGACCTCAGGTTTACTAATTGCATCTGCAAAGACCCTGTTTCCCAACAAGGTCCCATTCTGATATCCCCAGAGGCATGAATCTGGGGGGAGCACCGCTCAGCTCAGCACACTGATGACGTAATGCAGAGTCACAGGTGTGGGCCCAGGAGAAGGCTGTTGTAGAATTTCTGGCACGATACCCTTGAACTCAAAAGTATTAAAGAATCTCTCACGAAATACCTTTGGTTTAATTTAAAGTAATTCAAATTTTCTGGCTATTATCCACATATTTATCTAAACCCCTCCTGGTCTATTTCTAATTTTAGTGGCATCGATTAAAGACAATGAGTTCCATATAATTGCTATACCTAGGAGAAAGTCGTTTGTCGCTTTTATCTTTACTCCCTGCTAAAGGCACTAAAACATTCCCTCAATAGATCATCCAAAGAATTTTTCTTCCTTAGCTTCCTCCTCTCTCCCTCCCTCCCTTCCCTCCCTCCTTCCTTCCTTCTTTCNTTCCTTAGCTTCCTCCTCTCTCCCTCCCTCCCTTCCCTCCCTCCTTCCTTCCTTCTTTCCTTCCAACATGCCTTCCTTCTTTCTTCTTTGCTTTGTTTAAGCCACTAAGAAACAGGTAACTTTTCAGAGCTAGATGGACTTTCTGTCTTCACAGCCTTCTCATTTCTGTTCTCTGTTCCCCTTGGGTCGAACAAACAAATAATTTCTTTCAAGTTGATATTTTGCCTATTTGGAAGGAAAGCATGGAACATATTTTTCTACTTGTCAAAAATATCATTCTAAATGTCTAGGCAGCTAGAGAATAAATACCACTTGGTATGAATAACTAATCACGTCTGAAAAGAGAGCCTAGTGTAGTCTGCTGAATCAGTTCTGAATCCTGAGTACTTATCGCCATGATGTGTGAAACACACCCCCCGCTTTGGTGTTTGGTAAATGTAAACCCCGTAGTCTTCTTGGTCTCTTTGACCCAACACACGAGTTGCTGAAAGGTTAGCTATTTGTGGGAGATTCTATTCAAGAACACAGCTTTTTCTCCCAAGCTGTGTATCTAGTTAAGGATGCTGTTCTTTTGAAGCTATTAAGGGGGATATTTTGATTTGAATGATTTCATCTAAGACCCCAGTTGTCTCTCTTCAACATAGATACAGATTTGTCAGATGCTTATTCTATGCCACGTGGTATGTCAGGTAGGAGATAGGGGCTCAGAGGTGAACAGACCCAACCCACACCCTTACATTACAGTAACATTCCATTACAGTACATTCCATTACAGAGACACAGTGATCACGCAGTGTGCGAGGACAGGATAAAATATGCTCGGGTGCCATGGTAACGCAAATGAGGGGCCCGCCTTCAGCTGGGTACAGCTGTCCTTGGACACAGATTCAGGTGAAGGAAGAATGATAGGCCTGGGGGGGAGGGGAGTTACAGGGAGCAGGGGATAGAATGAACCACAGAGAGCATCGTTTGTAGTGAGAACTATAGACTGTTTCTAGGACATAACATTTAACACAGAAATGGACTGTAATGAGGTATACCTATTGTACCTATGTCAATACCTGGTTTGCGATGGTACTAGAGTTGAAGCAAGAGGAAACCATTGGGAGTGTCAGGGAAGAAGAATTTTCCTCTATCTTTCAAGTTTCTTCTGTCTAGTCTAAGGATTAAATTGACACAAGGCCAATTAACAGAAGAAAACCAAATTTAATTACACACCTACAGGAATCCCATGTACGTGAGAGTTTCCAAAAATAGTCAGGCAAAATGGGGTATATGTGTCATCCTGAACTAAGGAAAATGCAGTAGGGAACTGGGTCTTCAAAAGAAAAGAAAGAAAAGCAATTTACGGGAGGATGAGAAAGATTACATGCTTGATAAATAAATGTTTGCTGGGCCATTCAGAGATAATGAGACACAGAGAGGAGGAATTTTAACAGACTTTGCTAAGTTCCTCCCTAGTTCATATTATACACCAGATATACTGGGGATAACTCTTTCTGGAGCAGGTTATCTGTCTAAATTATTTTAGGCAGTGAGGGGGAAAGGTCAACATTTCTTCCTGAGTCTTTGGGGCCTTGATTGTTTTCAGCTCCAAATAATCTACATGTCAAAGTGGCCCCACTTGGGGCTGCTCATTCGGAGCCCCTGCAGTGCTCAAGGGGATCACAACTGGGCCAGAGGAAGCTGCGTCCACAAATCTTTGACACCCTTCCCATCAAGAGGTGGCACCTACATTAGAGACTAACAAATACAATTTAGAAAGGAGGACATTGCGTAAGAGCATCTCGGTCCATGGGGACGTAGGGGTGGGTGGAAAACTTCAAGCACACGTGTCTTTGGGGCTGCCTCTGACATTTAAGGAGAGATGAGGCATAGAGGAATGTGAGAGGCAGCGGAAGGCAAGCGGAAGGCAACCCAGTATTGGGGAGTACTGGTCCTGCCAGCCAGGAAGAGCAAGGCAAGAATGCAGAACAGGAAGGAGGAATATTTAAATATGTCAGCTGAATTCAGTCAGCACCGTGAATCAACCTGGAGGGAGTGTTCAGACTCACACGGAATAACAAAAGACCCCCATGTTGGGGGGGCAGACTTGGAGAACCTCACTCTCATGGATATTCTAGAAAAATCCCAAACAAGTCCATCTGGGTGGCAAGAGCAATCAACCAGGGGTTTAGAGGCTTCAGATCACCTGTTCCAGCCAAAAAACTTTGTCAACAAGCAATCTCTGCCCACTGGGGAGGAAATCCTAATTATTATGAGATGATAAAACTCAATTTGTTTGGGACTGTAACCTCAATTTGCTGGAGAGGGTAAAATCCAGAAAGGTTAATAATTAAAAATAGTGATGATAAAGGAAATCAAGACTGTTTACTAATACTTTTGTGTTCAGCGTAAATATTAATGGGAATTATTTTGTATGCAAAGTGCTTACGATATTTAGGATAATTTGTCACATTACGTAAGAGATTCGCCCCGTGATTCCAACTAAAACAGGGAATTTGGGAATTAATTTTAGAATCGCAATTTTAAGTTGAGAAGTATAAGATAATTTACCTAAGTATAAACAAGATTGGACTGTTTAAGAGAACTTGAGCGTTCTCTGTAAGTTTATTTATTAGATTTGCTAGGGCTGTTTAAGTATTTAAGAGAGCTTTCCATATTAATGAGGCATATACATTGCTTAAAAAGAAGCCAAATACCTTAAATTTATGAACATATTTTGAAATATTTAAAGGAATTTATTTTCCTAACTTATTAAAACTTCCTCTTAAAATGTTATAAGATACTGGAGATTTATAAATAAGATATTAAAAATTTCCAGTCGAACTTCAAGGCTTTAGCGAAAATATGGTTTTTGCAGTGTTTACTTTAATAAGTAGAATATTAAAAAGAACAAAAACAAAACAAGCAGTTATGCATAGTCTTCCCTCTGCACGGAAGATACCTTCATAGCATCAAAAACTCAGCATCCTGACCCATTGACAGGAGACCAGGCATGCAGGTCTCTCTGTGCTGTTTGGGGGGGACGGGTTTGATGGGCCAGGACTCATCAGTTGAAGCTGGCAGAAGAAATTAATTCAAAGAGCAGATAGGAGTCTGGGGAGCTCTTCAGAACAGAGTACTGAGTATAAAAACAGAACCACAACATGACTGGGGTGAATAATACCCAAACATCATCACAACATTCTGTCAAAGTGGACAGTGGAAGGTATTCCTGAAAAATCCATCAGAAAGGGGCCTCGGTGGGGAGGGGGTGATGGGGCTGGGGATTATGATAAGGGAAAGCATTGCAAGATAGGGGGCTGGGGTGGTACCCCCACTCGATGAGGATGTGGAGTAGGGTTTGCCGTGACCTCAACCCCTTGATACCTGACTTAAAAATCAAAACAAGAAGGATAAACAAATGAGCAAACACTTCCTGGGATGTAGGATTCTAATCCGATTTGCTCGATCGAGGACCTCAGATGCAGCTCTCCTACTAAAAATGGCAAAATTGAATCATCCAATTCAGAAGGAGATTGATCAGGTGTCTGGGTGGTTGTGATTCTAAAGGGAACCTCTTTCCTGAGCCCGTGCTTTTTATCAGCAACCGAGGAACACGGAGGCACGGTGATAATTACCAGAAGAGACATGGGGTTTCTTCATTTTCGGATCTGTCTATAGATTAGATTTAATTTTCTGTTTTAAACATGTTATTGCTTTTTCCTGAATAGAAGTCTGAAGTCGAATGGAAGACAGTGGCTATCCCCTCGTTAACTTAAGCAATTAATTCTTTGATCCTCGGTCCCCCTGTTGGTTCAAACCATTGAGGAATGCGAGTGTTTGATAAGACCAAGTTCCTACA
The DNA here is from genome assembly GCF_002007445.2 of Ailuropoda melanoleuca. Classification (NCBI taxonomy): domain Eukaryota; kingdom Metazoa; phylum Chordata; class Mammalia; order Carnivora; family Ursidae; genus Ailuropoda; species Ailuropoda melanoleuca. Next base: position 2,677 of record NW_023184060.1, on the reverse strand, counting down.
GGAACGCCTTTCATTTTGAGACGCTGACAGTTCTAACTTTTCTCCAGCGTGAGCCCTCATGCGGCAGATCTTGCCTCCAAAGTGAGATAGGGCCATACCTGTCCAAGGAGACAGCTCTGCCCGTGAAATGGACCGGCCTGCGTGGAAGACACTTCGTTGGGGGCGCGGGGAGCATAATAACTACTGGCTGGAAGAGAGGAAACCCCCAGCTCGGGGCCTCCGGTCTGGGAGTGTGGCGAAGACCCTGGATGTACCAAACCCCCTCACTCTCCCCTAGTCCGGAGGCAAGACAGGATCTGCAGCTTCCCGGGCCCTTAGCCCATATTTCAGTGTTACAGGAACTCCCGATCTTATTCACTAAATCATGGGACCCGCACACCAGCGGCCCGGGGCCCCTCCCCCATCTGTGGTTGCCAGAGTCGCAAGCCTGCAAATTGCTTTGGGAGCCACTTTCCACCATTCGTGGCACAAATCTAAACCTGAGCCATCAGTAATGACAGCTGCTTGACACCGAGCCTTTGTGGTGCCGGATTTGTTCTTTCTTTTCTAATCACAATGAAGTCCCTCCTGATAGGAAGGAAGGGCAGGGTGGGAGTTACGGGGAGTGAGGGATGGAGTGAGAGGCCCCTGCCGCTTCCTTCTTACACCTGACTGGGGACAGCCTTGCAGGAGGCTGGGGCTCCTGAGCCCGCCCTTGCGGACTTCCCAGTGCTCTCCGCCCTCCCAGGACTTCCCTCTGGCCCCCGCACCCTGCCCCCCCTTCCTCCCCCATTGCTGTCTGTAGGCTCATCCTACATCTGGAGGACCCCGGGACAGTGTGTGGGGTGGGGCATCTGGAGAACTTGAACTGCACGCAAAGTCAGTAATGCCCCAGCTGGAAAATTCACAGCCCTTAGACCCCTCTTTCCCAGGGAGCAAAACATTTTTTTTTAAAGATTTTATTTATTTATTTGACAAAGATAGAGACAGCCAGCGAGAGAGGGAACACAAGCAGGGGGAGCAGGAGAGGAAGAAGCAGTCTCATAGCAGAGGAGCCTGACGTGGGGCTCGATCCCATAACGCTGGGATCACGGCCTGAGCCGAAGGCAGACGCTTAACCGCTGTGCCACCCAGGCGCCCCAAGACATTTCTAATTCAAATATTTCAACCCCCACTGCTGTAATTCAGATGTTGAAGTTAGTTTTTTATAGAAAGAACAACTTCTTCATGAAATCAATCAATTTTGAGTAGAGTTTTCATTACGTGTAGGCATGCATGTGCCTACATGTGTTTGCTTTTTTATTATGATGATTGAAAGAGTCATTTTTATTGCAAATACAAGTTTAGACCCAAACCCCAAATTAATTCTCTTGCTGGTCTGGTTTCTGTGATTTCGTCATGAAGAGCTCAGAATGGGGGGGGGGTCTCTACCCTCCAAACAGATTGTGACCTTCTGCCTCCACAGCTTCATGGGGAACACCTGTGTGCAGAAACCCTATTTCCCATCCACGTCACACGTCCCACCTCAAGACCTGATCTTTTGATACCAGTCGTTGTTAAAGGGGTTCTTCATGACACAGGTTCCCCCCTCCCCACCACCTTCACAAGCATTGCCTCTGCCCTTCATGGGACTTTTAACCAGCACAGATCACGTCTATGATGGAGACGCAGGGGGAGGCCATGCAGAACGTCGATGCGTGGTGGCAGTCTCCCCACTGCAGGCCGCTGGCTGCCACTGGCCGCATCTCCTTCAGGCTGCCCTGCCGGTCACCTGCCTTCCATATCCAGCCTGGAGCACTCGGCAGCCAGTGTGTCCTTGTGGGGCAGGCACGTGGGGCGGATGTAATCAGTGACATTGAGCTTCTGAGCCTCAGTACGGTGATGCCCTGGGCAGGTTCGCCCTCCACGGTACCTTGGATGGATGTGGGTTTCCCCGGCTTGCAAATTCAATGCTTAGGTCATACCTGGAATGGAGTGCTTGCTAATGCATATGTGCATGTATTAATATTACATATATAATATCACTACCATCCTTTATATTAGTATGAAATATAAATATTACATAGCACTACTATCTTATATATTAGAATTAAATATAATATATATCACTATACACTATACATTGCTACTAATATATATAGAGAGAGCACTTATTATAAGTCCTATAATGATATATATATCATTCTTTCCCTATAATTCTGTACTATATACTTGTATAATAATCCTGCTTCACTGCCTCATGGTGGATGAAATGACAATTATAAGGTAAATGGACTATAACCCCTTAATGGCATAAGTTGTGAGCAGTCCTATAATTAAGTTTTTAGAGCAAAGGTTACTGCAATGAGTCAACTAATATTTCTTTTTGAAATAAGAAAAGTCTCCTCCAATAACTTTTGGGAACAAATAAGAGATTTGTTAACGGGGTCAAAGTAAGTGGAAACCAGACATAAAGTGACATAAATAGCAGGGGTGTTAGCTTCTGTCTCCACCAGAATTCTCAGATGAGGGGAATGGGAGGGAAGCACATTTCCAAAGGGAATGATGCCGACACTGTGGGGGCAGTGAAACCTAGGAACAGCTCAGGGATTGGGAGCTAAGAGCAACATTGCTGAGGCCGGCCATGGGCTCCCAGGGTCAAGGGGAGGGGAGTCACCGTGCTTTGAAGAAGAGGGAGGTAGGATGCGGGCCACGTGGA
>NW_023184059.1:0-4219 GCF_002007445.2 Ailuropoda melanoleuca | reverse complement strand
TGTCTCTATCTCTGTCGAATAAATAAATAAAATCTTAAAAAATAAATAAATAAATAAAATAAAATAAAATAAAAATTATTTGAGGGGAGGGGCACCTGGGTGGCTCAGTCAGCTGGGCATCTGCCTTCAGCTTGGGTCATGGTCCTGGGGTCCTGGGATCAGGCCCCGCATCTGCTCATCCCGAGTCTGCTCTCCCACTCCCTCTGCCTCCCCTCTCCCCTTGACACCAGCTTATGCTCTCTTTCGTGTTCTCTCTCTCTCTCAAGTAAATAAAATTTTCAAAAAAAATTTAACTGAGGTGAAATTCACATAAAATGAATCATTTTAAAGTGAACAATTCAGTGTCATTTAGTATACCCACAATTTTGTACAACCACATTTATCTAATTTCAAAATATTTCCACCACTCCAAAGTAATACCCCTTACTATTAAGCAGTTTCCCCCATTCCCTTCTCTCCTTAGCTCCTGCCCAACACAATCTGTGTTCTGTAAGGAGAAAATTTTTAATCAAGGTAATTTTTAACTCTTGGACTACTAAAAATTAGAATACTTTGTATGGAAATAAACTCCTTTACTGTTAAAGGACAGAGCTCACCACCAATGGAGATGTTTGCACACTAGCCTCTTGACTATTTGCAGGGATATGGCAGGCAAGAGTGGTGGCTGAACTATGTGACCAGGAAGATTCTCTCCAACCCTGAGATTCTATTTTTGAGCACATCCTCTTTGACCACCTGTCAATGTTATAGGGCACTGCTGTCACACAAATGTGTGCAATGATGGAAATGTCCCATAGTTGTGCTAATACAAGAACTACATGTGGCTACTAAGCACTTAAAATGTGGCTACTGCATCCAAGAAACTAAATGTTAAAATTTCATTAAATTTTAAGTAACTTAAACAGCCACATGTGGCTAATCTAATGGCTAAGATATTAGACACTGCAGTTACAGAAGGTACTTCTGCACCAGGTGGATGGAAGCCAAATCAAATCAACCTAAGGTTTTTTCCCAATTTCATGACTCTATGGTTTCAGAAGTATTTATAAGTAGTAATATGATGCATACATTTTACCAATTTTATTACTTTAGATGAAATCAATTCTGGATTAGGAAACCACCATTTTATTTTATTTTTTAAAAGATTTTATTTATTTGACAGAGAGTACAAACAGGGGGAGTGGCAGGGACAGGGAGAAGCAGGCTTCAGCTGAGCAGAGACCCCAACCCAGGGCTCGATCCCAGGACCCTGGGATCATGACCCGAGCTGAAGGCAACCAACTCAGTTAACCAACTGAGCCACCCAGGTACCCCAGGAAACCATCATTTTAAGAACCACTTACAAACTCTTTTTTCCTTTTCCGAGTTTTTATTTAAATTCCAGTTAGTTAACATACAGTGTAGTATTAATTTCAGTTGTAGAATTTAGTGATTCATCACTTACATACAAGACCCAAGGTTCATCATCAAGTGTACCATTTACAAACTCTTAAATGGTCGCTCTATCCACACGAATGTTTGCTTACCTGGAGAACTAGGTGCTGTGAGTGCTGAGGAATGAGGCTGACTTTCCGAAGTACAAGCTTCACTCTGATTAAGAACAACTTCTAAATGTCTCCACCTCTGATAACGACTATATTCTTGTTTTATGTTCTGAAAAATTTGTTCTAATAAAAAAAGAAACATATTTGAGCGTTCACTTATTGTGCCATTTCTTCAAACTTCTTGTCCCTTCCCCCATGTTATTAATATTAGCAAAAAAAAAAAATGTTTATACTGAATAAAGCACTCCTCCTATGACCCCCAAAGCGTTCCCTCTTACTGCTATTTCAACAATACGCGGAAGATCAGATATTTTAGCATAAGCCCTCCAGACAGATCCCTTTGCTTGTTTTCCTGTGACAATGAAGACTAGATCTGCAGTTTGCTTTAGGATTAACTAGAACAACTTAAAGCAAAACAAAAAACCCATCCTTCACCTAATAAGGAGCTATTTTTGATCTCTGTTAAGCTGCACAATTTTACAAACTAGTGTACTGGAGTGATTCTCTTACCACCCAAGGCCTTCTAAAAATGAAGCTCTTGTCCCGTTTGGGACTCAAGATCTTTGGGGTAGAGGACAGAAGAAACCACAATATAGTCATCTCCCGGACACAGGCCATGGGACAACCTGAGATTTATTGATTGGAACTGATGATCAGGGCTTAGAAAAAGAACTTTCTGATCCTACTGAGAGGCAATACTTGATAGGACTCAGATTACTGTTCTGAGTCAAAGTAATCATAAACCAAATTTGCTAACGCTATTGAAGGGAGTCCAGGACACACAAATTCACTTTGAAGTACATTCCTAGAGACAACACAGAGTCTGAAAGGATGTGGTTTTCAAGTTTTTCATTTTTGTGGTAGAATATGTATCCACTTTCCAGATAATAAAGCCTCCTTATCAAAAATAAAACCCAGAAAATCATATCACCACCCCACTCACATTATTCTAATGTATACTTTGCTATAATTGTATTTTTTTTATGGGGTTGAGTGTTAATAATGCCATTTTGCTTCTTCCTAGCTGTGTGACTATGACCTTGGAAAGTCATTCAGGATCTTTAGCATACTTCTTCAATATAAATGTTAACTGCCTACCCAATGAAGCTTTGAAAACAAGTGACAGTACAGCCTAGGAACTGACATAAACTGAAAGTATCTCCACACGTAACTAAATTTGCTAACACTCAGCCTAAACACATAAACAATGTAGGATTAGCAAAGCTTTCCCTTAAAAATACTATGAAGTTCTTATTTTAAGATCCCTGAATTTATGAAGTCTTCACTTCATCTTTAAAATGTATTATTCTCCAAGCATATACTTGCCAGATTCAATACAAGGATGTAAGGAACTGCAAAGACTTGAAACAAGAAAGGACAAGTATGAGGACAATGCTCATGAGAACAGAAGGTCTTTGATAAACCTCTAACTGCCTCCTGTATGGCGAAGTGAACAAATGGAAAGATATAACTTTTAGGCTGGTTAATGGACAAGCAAGTCCAAGAATCTGAATATGGCATGCACAGTAGAAAAATAAGGAAGTAGATGTGATTTTTCTCTCCAAGAAGGCCACTTTTAAAAAAATGCAAATTTCTTTTTAACAGTGGATAATAACTTTAATCTTTGCATCCCATTATTATTTGACATTGTGCTTCTGGGTTATATCTGACTAAGCCTATCCTCAAAATTCTACAATGGTTTCTAGCTGTTACAGACCAAAATTCAAACTTTTTTTTTTCTTCAAAATTCAGACTTTTCGGGGTGCCTGGGTGGTTCAGTGGCTCAGCCTGGGTGGCTCGGTGGCTCAGTCGCTTAAGTGTCTGCCTTCTGCTCAGATCATGATCCCAGGGTCCTGGGACGGAGCCAGCATTGGGCTTCATGCTCAGTGGGGAGTCTGTTTCTCCCTCTCCCTCTGTCTCTCTCCCCCAGCTTGTGCTCTCTCAAATAAATAAATAAAATCTTAAAAACAAAATCCAAACTCTTCAACATGGCATTCCATGCCTTCCAAGATTTGGCCCCAAATTGTTTCCAGTTCCCTCTCTCATTATAGCCCAGTTACATGACATTATCCTTTCCTTAATTTGTGCATTTTCAGGGCTTTGCTCAAGCAGTTTTCCTTTGCTTGAAATGTTGCTATCTTTCTTCCTCCTCCGGCATTCAAGACCCAGCTAAATGCTACTTCAGTCTGGGTGTTACCCCCCAACCCTCAAGTCATGATCAATTAATTGCTTTGCACCTAGACTCACTCCATGTTTACAAACATCTCCCTCAGGTCAGCAACACCCTCCTATGCCTGGTATCCACTTAGCTCATATAAGCAGTAAAAAGCTTAATTTTATATGCCTTTTCCACAAAAAGTGCTATGACACATCTTTCTTTTTAAAGTGAAATAAAAACATAGTTTCTTCACCATTTCTGAGACAACTTCATAACCTTTGAAATAACAATTACAATGTTACCAAATGAAGTCACTGATTTTTAAATTCACTTTCCTATTAGTTAGCTTTATTCTTTCAATTTGTAAAGCAACTAACATTTCCTCCCCCATTCTTCCTTTTTAATCCAGAAGTCATCTTCCACTTAAGCCAAAGCATCATATAATCAATCATTCATACTTTTGTTTCTTTCTTTTTTTTTTTTTTTTTAAAGATTTTATTTATTAATTTGACAGAGA
>NW_023184058.1:0-919 GCF_002007445.2 Ailuropoda melanoleuca | reverse complement strand
AAGTAATTCCTTTGTAAGTCCAATTCTGTGCTGATGACTGCTATATGAAGGACCTCAGGTGATACAGTGGCTAAAACTTCATGGGTAGTAGAGATAAGCTTACACTGGTAGGAAATAGTGCTGAGAAATTTGTCTGGCTAAAATATTAAATGCCTTTCCTATTCTGCGATTGAAGTATAAGGATTTCTGCTTCTAAGAATGGTAAAGAAACATTTTGCAGACTACCCTAAGTACAGGGAACATCTAGAAAAATTAGAATTTGAAGTAAGAAATTGTTTGAAAAAATCAGAAAACTAACAAAAAATCAAGGACTTTAAAATCAGATCTAGAGAGAAACGAAAAATGAGATAAGCCCAAAATTCTGAGTATTTCTACAGTAGATGCATTTCAGAAAGGAAAAAAGGAACAAAGGTGGAGATATAATCCCACAAATAAACTATTCAATTTCAAGATAAACACTGCTTATTATGAAAAGCCCAAATACCAGATTTTGCACTTCAAAGTGTAATAATTGTGTGTGAATTTGGACAAGCTACTTAATCTGTCACATTTTTTTCACTTTAAAATGGTTGTAATACTAATATACTACCTCATAAATGTATCATGAGGCTATATTAAGTTAACATTTACTGTGCTCTGAAAACATTGTCCAGTACATATTAAACACTAAGATTTTTTTAAAGATCTAAAATGAAGAGTGCAATTCACACACACACACACACACACGCATNCACACACACACACACACACGCATTTTCTGGAAAACACTAGCTTATTTTAAGTTATTATTTTCAAAAAATGTTTCTTTCAAATGACTTTCGAGGTTAACCCACAAAATTTCATCAATGTCTATTTTTTGGTGAAAGTACAAGAAAGTACGCTCTTAATATTCTATGTTCTATATTTGGAAACAGTTTTA
>NW_023184057.1:0-3791 GCF_002007445.2 Ailuropoda melanoleuca | reverse complement strand
CTTATCCCTTTATCAAATATATGATTTCCAAATACTTTCATTCTGCGGGTTGTCTTTTTAAAATATTTGGAAAGTGGAGAAAAATGGAGAGGATAATTTGATGGTCAAAATATTCTATGATTATAGTTTCACCTTTAAATTATTCAGATTTAAATTGTTTTAGCTAAATCAGTTTATTGCTTTTTTGGTCTTCTGGCATAAGTTCCTAGATTTATTGGCTACTTGGCTACAAAGTGAAAGACAAGTAAAAATTTGCCAATGAAAACATTATAACAATTATATTAAAACTTTATCCTTTGAGCCCTTAGAAAGAGGACTTAATAATTCTGTGCTTATATTTGATACATCGTTCTCAGGATGTATACTTGGCTTAGAAACTTGTTTACATTAGAGCTTTCATCTCTTCCCTTAGCATATTCGACTTCTTAAATTCTACCCGAACTCTTTTTTATTTTTTACATTTGGGAAATTTGCTATTAATATATAATAACATTGTTTGTGTTTGGTGGTTAAGTTTTATATTTATAAACTATTTGATATCTTGACATAATACTTACACTTCTCATAAAATATCATTGAAACATACAAATGTTCAGTAAAATCTTCAAACGCAGTTGTGTTCTCATCATTAAGTATAGCTTTGGTCCTTTCCTTGCTATTAGAAAATAAACATATAGACATCACATAAAGTAAATTAAAAAGTAAAGTAAATTTCCACCAATAAACCACATTACACTTTTTCTGTCAATAAGCTTCCCTTCTCTCCTCAGACCCAAGAAAAATTAAGGAAAACTCTAATGGAAAATTTACTAATAACTACCTATGATCTACCTAATAAAGGAAAATCTGCTGTTTCTTTTTTTACCTACTGTTATTTTTTGGTAGCGTTGAATATGAAATGAAATGGTCAGTTGTAGAAGTGGAAGAAAGATTTTAAATTAGTTAAAAAATTTCAACAGAAGTTAAATTCACTTAATATCTAAAGGAATACAAAAATGCATCTATACAAACACATTTGATGTGAATATAAATATCATTAGTGTATTGCAAGTACTTAATTATACTGACCAATGATATTCATTAAAAGCAAGATTTCAGAATGGTCTCCTTGCTCCCATAATTCTGAGCAGAAGACTACATGAGTTCCAGTGTATTTTCTTACAAAAAAATAAATAAATAAATAAATAAATAAATAACATGAATGTCACTATTTAAAACATTTTATTAATGGATATTTGCTTTGGGACACTGGAAAAAGGCCCAATGAGTGAAACTTTTTCATGACTTTCCATACAAACTATTTCTATCAATTAGCTTGGCTGCATAACAAATCTCTCCAGAATCCAGTTTCTTAAACAACATTAATTTATTATTTCCTATGAATCTGTGTGTTGATTGGACAGTTCTGCTGATGTAGGCCATCTCAACTGGGCTTGCCTTGACCTCTGTGGTTAGCTGACAGGTCATCTAGGGCTGGTTGACCTAGGATAGCCTCATGCTTACACCTGGCAATGGAAGCTATATATTAGTGGGCGTCATGGCAGTGATACGATCATTTTTTCTCCTCAGGCAACAGGCTACCCCAGGCTTTTTTGCAAATGGGAGGGGAAGGACTATTTCAATAGCACCAAGAAAGGGCAAACTCCAACGTTGAAGCATTTTCAAGTTTCTGTTTGTGTCCTATTTGCTACTTTTCTATTAACCAAAGCAATATGCATAGCAAAACTCAGAATCATTATGGGAGGCAACTGAGGGCATAGATATTGGGACAAGTGAATAAATGTTAGTCTATGAGCACTTTTATACCTTTAGATAGTTTTGATTTTTCCCACAAAGATACATTATATGAAAGTTTATTTTGCAAAAGGCTAGACTGGTATGGAAGGGGAGTGCGTGTGAGGACTTGGCTTCAACAACAGAGTGAAACTAGTAATAAAAAATGAAGCCAACATTACTGGGTATTGTCCATGGCTGGTATACAAACTGATGTTTTCCTTCAAAAATTGTTTTCTTCTCTATTTTGGTCCCAGTATAAACATTTATAAGCTATTAAGTGCCTGAGTGGTTTGAAATACAATCTGATCCAAATTATCAGTGCCAACAGGCTAGGAAATAATAGCCAGCTGACCAAATATGGTATGCGGAGAGAAGTAAATTATGATTTCTGAAACTCCTGAAAACTTTTAGAAAAATAATTTCAGAACAAAATGCGGCATCTGTCCAGATGGCACTTGCACAATTAATAATATCATAAATCATTACTTTTTTTTTTAGATGAGGAAAGGTTTACTCCACTCCACCATCATTACCTAGTAAACAGTGAAACTTTAGAATGGTAAACCATCCACCAAACTCTACAATCATTTGTTTTTATTATTCATATTTTTAAAATTTTATTTCTATGATTCAGTGTATCATTTGCATAATGGAAATATTAATGCTGACTTAATAGGATAATTGCAGGAAATACTTAATGAATATTTTTGACCTTTTAAAACTGAAAAATGCTATATACCTTCTGTTCCACTGCAATTAGATAGGTGCATTCTTAAGAAACCATCCATTATCAAATCAATATTATAATATAAATTGAGAAGAAGAAAAGGCATTTAAGCATTATACAGTTTTTAACCCATTGCTTCAGTAAAGAATATGGAAAGCCACTCCAACATATGTTTATGTGCCAAAGCACAGCGTTTTTTTCCAAAGTAGAGCAAGATATCCAGAAGATTCTAATCTCAAATTGAGTAACAATGGTGTTTAGTATAATCAAGTCATATCTCATAATTAATTGATCACTTTATAGTTTAATTTGCTTTTCAAAAACCTGTATATTTAAATATACAAATTAATCAGCAACCACTTGAAATGTTTCTGATGTACTACTTCAGAGAATAAAACTGTTTCCAAATATAGAACATAGAATATTAAGAGCGTACTTTCTTGTACTTTCACCAAAAAATAGATATTGATGAAATTTTGTGGGTTAAGCTTGAAAGTCATTTGAAAGAAACATTTTTTGAAAATAATAACTTAAAATAAGCTAGTGTTTTCCAGAAAATGCGTGTGTGTGTGTGTGTGTGTGAATTGCACTCTTCATTTTAGATCTTTAAAAAAATCTTAGTGTTTAATATGTACTGGACAATGTTTTCAGAGCACAGTAAATGTTAACTTAATATAGCCTCATGATACATTTATGAGGTAGTATATTAGTATTACAACCATTTTAAAGTGAAAAAAATGTGACAGATTAAGTAGCTTGTCCAAATTCACACACAATTATTACACTTTGAAGTGCAAAATCTGGTATTTGGGCTTTTCATAATAAGCAGTGTTTATCTTGAAATTGAATAGTTTATTTGTGGGATTATATCTCCACCTTTGTTCCTTTTTTCCTTTCTGAAATGCATCTACTGTAGAAATACTCAGAATTTTGGGCTTATCTCATTTTTCGTTTCTCTCTAGATCTGATTTTAAAGTCCTTGATTTTTTGTTAGTTTTCTGATTTTTTCAAACAATTTCTTACTTCAAATTCTAATTTTTCTAGATGTTCCCTGTACTTAGGGTAGTCTGCAAAATGTTTCTTTACCATTCTTAGAAGCAGAAATCCTTATACTTCAATCGCAGAATAGGAAAGGCATTTAATATTTTAGCCAGACAAATTTCTCAGCACTATTTCCTACCAGTGTAAGCTTATCTCTACTACCCATGAAGTTTTAGCCACTTGTATCACCTGAGGTCCTTCATATAGCAGTCATCAGCACAGAATTGGACTTACAAAGGAATTACTT
>NW_023184056.1:0-541 GCF_002007445.2 Ailuropoda melanoleuca | reverse complement strand
ACTTTATAACCTCCCGCAAGCTTATTCATAAAGCATTCCACAGGGCTGTGGTCCCATCTCGAAAGCCAGGAGCCTTCTAAGAGGCTCAACATGATGGAGAGGGTCCCTTCACCCAGGCAAGCCAGGAGACAGTGCATGTTGTATGCGTGTGGCGTTCCAGGCTTCAAATGTATGGAGATACTCTGGGGAAAAATGCAAATTCATATGAAAAGCATTATCGAAGTCTGAGTTATGTTTTGAATTATGTGGTTTCTTAATAGATTAAAATAAAATTGTGGGGCACCTGGGTGGTTCAGTTGTTAAGCATCTGCCTTCAGCTCAGGGCGTGATCCCAGAGTCCTGGGATCGAGCCCCACATCAGGCTCCTCCGNCTGGGAGCCTGCTTCTCCCTCTCCCACTCCCCCTGCTTGTGTTTCCTCTCTCACTGGCTGTCTCTCTCTCTCTCAAATGAATAAATAAAATCTTTTAAAAAATTAAATTAAAATAAAATAAAATTGTTATATGGGGATGTCCAGATGATACCTCAATTTAAAAAAATGTA
>NW_023184055.1:304-848 GCF_002007445.2 Ailuropoda melanoleuca | reverse complement strand
GCCTTGTGGTGGTAGTCTTATTGATTTGACAGTGGCATGAGGAAGTCTCTAAGGGGCCAGAAGTCTTTCATGTCTTAATCTAGTTAGTAATCACATAATTCATACCGATTTTTAAAATTCATCAAACTATATGCTTCTTGACATATGCATATGTTTTTATAAAAATCTACTGAACTGCACACTACGAAATGTGCATTTTATTTTACATGTCTACATCTCAATTAAAAAAGATTAAACCCTCTCAATTAACTAGTCCAGTACTAGCTTGAGTAATTTTGCAACCAGTTTTGACAAATGTGTTGAACTTTTGTTAAAAAATAAAACAAATTTAGAAAATAGGGCCAGAAAGATAAAAAGTAAAAATTACTCGTGCCTAATTAGCATATTTAATTAACAACTCATATTTATGTTTAGCTCGTAAGACCGTGAATTTGTATACACTTTCAGGGAGATGGGCAAATTTCCCAACCTATCATATCTTCTAATAGAAGCCTCAGGCTTTCTGGCTTTCTAAGTAATTAGGATAAAAGTTAATGTTTTTGTT
>NW_023184055.1:0-259 GCF_002007445.2 Ailuropoda melanoleuca | reverse complement strand
AGCCAGCGAGAGAGGGAACACAAGCAGGGGGAGTGGGAGAGGAAGAAGCAGGCTCATAGAGGAAGAGCCTGATGTGGGGCTCGATCCCATAACGCTGGGATCACGCCCTGAGCCGAAGGCAGACGCTTAACCGCTGTGCCACCCAGGCGCCCCAAAAGTTAATGTTTTTGTTAAATAATCAGTACATCATCTTGAAAAGCAGTTCAAGAAATGAATTTTTTGCTCTAAGCAAATACTGCCTTAAATATCACATTAGAAG
>NW_023184054.1:820-1186 GCF_002007445.2 Ailuropoda melanoleuca | reverse complement strand
TGACCTGTTAATATGAATAATAGTAACAGATTTTATGTTATTGAATCCTAATATTATCGAATCATCAGTGAAAACTCTGTTAGTGTGTAGCCAGATTCTAGTAATATTTTACTTAGTCATTTTACATTGTTTTTTGTGAACCAGTTTGTATTGTTTTTAATGTAATCTTTATCAAGTTGTTTTAGTGCTTTCCTTAGCTTTATTAAAAGCTTTCTCTGCTTTAGCCAGTTTAAATACTCTTGAAATGATCTGTTTCTTTAAATTTGGTGGAATTCCCCAGTAAAACTACCTAAGCTTGGTGCTTTTGGGGCGCCAGGGTGGCGCAGTCGTTAAGCGTCTGCCTTCGGCTCAGGGTGTGATCCCAGC
>NW_023184054.1:394-655 GCF_002007445.2 Ailuropoda melanoleuca | reverse complement strand
GCTGTCTCTTTCTGGGTTTAGTTTTGGTGATTTATACATTCATAGAAAATCATCTGTTTTATCCAGCTTTTTCCTCTGTACCTGGGGCTGTTATCCCTGTCCTGTTCCCTGATTTTGTGTGCTTACGTTTTTTTCCTTTTTCCCCCTTTGATTTATTTATTATTTTCCTTTTTCCCCCTTTGATTTATTTATTATTTTTTTAATAAAGAATTTTCTTTCTTTCTTTCTTTCTTTCTTTCTTTCTTTCTTTCTTTCTTTCTT
>NW_023184054.1:0-317 GCF_002007445.2 Ailuropoda melanoleuca | reverse complement strand
TTTTTTTCCTTTTTCCCCTTTTGATTTATTTTTTTTTTAAAAAAAAATTTTTTTTTTTTTTTTTTTTAAGATTTCATTTATTTTTTTGACAGAGAGACAGCCAGCAAGAGAGGGAACACAAGCAGGGGGAGTGGGAGAGGAAGAAGCAGGCTCCCAGCAGAAGAGCCTGATGTGGGGCTCGATCCCAGAACGCTGGGGTCACGCCCTGAGCAGAAGGCAGAGGCTTAAGGACTGTGCCACCCAGGGGCCCCTCCCCCTTTGATTTAGACTAGCTAATGGCATATCTAATACACAGATATACACTCAAGTATTTTTTC
>NW_023184053.1:1627-1851 GCF_002007445.2 Ailuropoda melanoleuca | reverse complement strand
ATCTTTGTGTGTGGTGTGAGAGAGTGGTCAAGTTTCATTCTTTTGCATGTAGCTGTCCAATTTTCCCAGCATCATTTATCGAAGAGACTGTCCTTTTTCTGCTGGATTTTTTTTCCTGCTTTGTCAAAGATTAGTTGCCCAAAGAGCCGAGGGTCCATTTCTGGGTTCTCTATTCTGTTCCACTGGTCTATGTGTCAGTTTTTGTGCCAGTACCATGCTGTCTT
>NW_023184053.1:1029-1367 GCF_002007445.2 Ailuropoda melanoleuca | reverse complement strand
ATTTTTCCATCTTTTTGTGTCTTCTTCAATGTCTTTCAAGAGTGATTTGTAGTTTCTAGAATATAGATCCTTTACCTCTCTGGTTAAGTTAATTCTGAGATAACGTATGATTTTTGGTGCTATTGTAAATGGAATTGATTCCCTAATTTCTCTTTCTTCAGTCTCATTGTTCGTGTATAGAAATGAAGCTGATTTCTGAGCATTGATCTTGTATCCTGCCACATTACTGAATTGCTCTGTAAATTCTAGTAATTTGGGGGTGGAGTCTTTTGGATTTTCCACATAGAGTATCATGTCATCTGCAAAGAGAGACAGTTTGACTTCTTCTTTGCCAATTT
>NW_023184053.1:422-920 GCF_002007445.2 Ailuropoda melanoleuca | reverse complement strand
CGTTCCTGATCTTAAGGGAAAGGCTTCCAGCTTTTCCCTGTTGAGAATGATACTTGCCGTAGGCTTTTCTTTTCTTTTCTTTTTTTAAAGATTTTATTTTTTTATTTATTTGAGAGAGACAGCCAGCGAGAGAGGGAACACAAGCAGGGGGAGTGGGAGAGGAAGAAGCAGGCTCACAGCGGAGGAGCCTGATGTGGGGCTTGATCCCAGAACGCTGGGATCATGCCCTGAGCCGAAGGCAGACGCTTAACAACTGCGCCACCCAGGCGCCCCTGCTGTAGGCTTTTCATTGATGGTTTTTATGAAATTGAGGAACGTACCCTCTATCTGTACACTCTGAAGGGTTTTAATCAGGAAAGGATGCTGATTTGTCAAATGCTCCTTTGCATCAATTGAGAGGATCATATGGTTCTTGACTCTTTTCTTGTTAATATGATCTATCACACTGATCGATTTGTGAATGTTGAACCACCCTTGCATCCCAGGGATGAATCCCAC
>NW_023184053.1:0-281 GCF_002007445.2 Ailuropoda melanoleuca | reverse complement strand
CTGGTTTGGGGATCAAGGTAATACTGGCCTCATAGAATGAGTTTGGTAGTTTTCCTTCTCTTTCTATTTTTTGAAACAGCTTCAGGAGAATAGGTATTATTTCTTCTTTCAATGTTTGGTAGAATTCCCTGAGGGTTCCGTCAGGCCCTGGACTCTTGTTTTTGGGGAGGTTTTTGATCACTGCTTCAATCTCCTCATAATTAATCAGTCTGTTTAAATAATTTCTTCCTGTTTCAGTCTTGGTAGTTTCCAGGTTTCCAGGAAGGCATCCGTTTCTTCCA
>NW_023184052.1:0-1393 GCF_002007445.2 Ailuropoda melanoleuca | reverse complement strand
GGACAGAGACCAAACATATGCAAGTCCAAGGCGGAGGATAGGCACGTGGGGAGTATGTGTCAGAGATGCGGGAGCTCCCGGGAAGGACTCCGGCACAGGAAANCCGGCACGGGAAACCACACGGAGGCAGTCCCCAGTCTGGTCTGGGGACCAGCAGCCCTGGGAGGTCCCCCGCAGTTCCCCTGGAGAGAAGGGTGACGGGCACGCCTGTCCGGGAGCACGGTGAGCCGCACCCATCCCAGGCCGCAGGTGCACCCATCACCTAGCATGCTCGTCCTCGGACTCACCCCTGGAAACTCTGGCTCAGTTTTTCACAGATGTATTTTCAGGAGGGTTCAGCACATTTGTGGTGGAGATAGCAGGGAACGGAATAATGCTAATGCCCAAGGAGATTGATGGCACCCACCTGCAGGCTCCGGAGCTCAGCCCTCCCCCCTTCCACATTCTTTCTTTCTGTGGGCCACACCCTTAAGGACACCCCGTGGCAAGAAGGTCCTCCATCTGCCCTGCAGATAGAACCGTCACGCACACCTGTTCTCCCACATCCGTCTCCTGGGGCTGTGAGAACAGGTCTCACCGGACGCGGGCTTGTGGCGATGGACCGGTGTCTGGTGGTGCCCGAGTCATCCTTCAGTCCTTAGGTCCCTGGAAGAAACCATTTCTTCTCCACGGTACTTGTCTCCTTTTCTTCAGTCTCTGGCTCCTTCGGCCTTTGGGGGTCACTGTGCACGCACCCCCCTCCCGGAAGAGCACCCATGTGTATGTCGGGGACACCTGTGAGTGTGCGCAGCTGTGTGTGTGCCACAGGGCAGGGGCGGGGTGTGTGCTCTTCCTGGAACCTGCTTTGCCCAGGGCGGGACGCTGGCCCCTCCATCCCACTCCTCCCAGGCTTTTCTCTGTGTCTCTGCATGCGAATTTGCCAGAGCCCCTGCTCCAGACCAGGGGCCATTTCCGCTGCTTTGCCTGCGTGATGGGGCTGCAGGGAACCTCTGTGACCGTGCTCCCTGTGTAGGTAGGACGGGCCTCCAGCAGGAAGAGCCTCCCTCTCAAGGAAAACCCATCGGAGGTGCTGGCCCCAGTCTCCCCCATCTGTGGTCTCCTGGTGCACTTCGAGCCTTGCTGGGGAAAGCGGGGGAGCAGAGAAACCTGAGCTGCAACCTCAGGGAGGAATGGATTGAGCTGCCTGCCCTGCCCCCCAGGACCCAGGAGGGTGCAGGTGTGAGGCTCCTGCCAGCTGTTTCCCCTCCCAGTGGGCGGGCAGTGGGAGCCCCTCACGTCAGCCAGGAGCACATCTAGGGCGGCTCAGCGAGTCACAGCAAGTGCCTTGAACGCGCTTCATTCGGGCGAAGCTCTCAGGGGCAGCGGCAGGACCCTCCTGAGCTTGCGTGAGCAG
>NW_023184051.1:0-615 GCF_002007445.2 Ailuropoda melanoleuca | reverse complement strand
TGCACACACCACTGACCCGCCGATTGTGCACATACCGCCGTCCCCACCGACTAGGCGCACTCCGCCGAATCTGCCGACTGTGCGCACTCCGCCGACCCCACCAGCTGTGCACGCACGGCTGACCCCGCCTGATGTGCACGCTCCGCCAACCCTGCCTGCTGTGCACGCTCTGCCGAAACCACCGACTGTGTGCANCCGACTGTGTGCACACCGAACAGGAAGTGGGTGACGGGTCACGTGATGGCCGCAGAACCGGAAGTGGGTACGTGTCACGGACTGTCGCCGAACCCGAAGTGGGAGTGGATCACGTGACCCTGCTAAACAGGAAGTGGGCACTCCGGCACCATCTTGGGGCCCAAAGGGTGCCATGTTGTCTCGGTGCTTAATGAGCCTAGTGAGGACCACCTGCGTAGGTTTAGGCAGATCACGTGTGAGGTGGGGAAGAGTCACTTGCCCACCTGGGGATGTCATGTGACACCCACCGTACCGGAAGTGTGTCAGGGTCACCTGACACCCATGGAAACGGAAGTGGGAGCGGGTCACATGAGTCCCTCAGAACCGGTAGTGGGGGTGGATCACATGACCCTGCCAAACAGGAAGTAAGCCCTCAGGCAG
>NW_023184050.1:407-700 GCF_002007445.2 Ailuropoda melanoleuca | reverse complement strand
GCTGTGCCCTCACAGGAGCCTCCGGGAGCTGACTCTGAAAAAGCTGTGATTTCTTTATTGATCTTCTTCCCATTACGGGCCGAAAATCAGGTCGCTGAGAGTGATGTTGTTCCTGCTCGCTCTTCATTGTTTCATTTTTGCTTATCGAAGTCCTGGGCGGGGGCGGGGGGGGGATGTCCCCTCTCCCCTCTCCCTCCCTCCAACAGCTGCTGCTGCCGGGACCTTGCTGCCTGGCGCTCACCTCTCCCACGGCCATCCGGCCATCCCGAGGCGCAGGGACGCAGAGGTGCCCG
>NW_023184050.1:0-387 GCF_002007445.2 Ailuropoda melanoleuca | reverse complement strand
CTCCCTGCCCGCCCGGCCCTGCCGCCGCCTTTCATTAGCGGGACAGGCGCTGCGATGGGCTCCGGCTGCCTGTCTGGCTTAGGCTTGCGCCCATTGTCCCTGGTAAATTGGCTGTGGCAGGGCATAATAAAGAAAAACAGTGGCTGCACAGGGTCCTTGGAGGAGCCAGTGCTCACCCGGGAAGGGCCCAGAAAGGAGGCATTCAAGTAAAGCTTTCCTGCAGCTCTGCACCTCCCGGCCTGGCCATCGTGGGGCTTCAGAAACGACTGAGGACAGAGGGACGGGACGCGCCGCCTGGGGTCCGAGCGCTAGGCCAAACGCCTGCACGTGACACCCCGGCCAAGGAGACGGAGAGAGTTCCAGAAGGTGTTCACCAGCCTCCACCTC
>NW_023184049.1:1323-1573 GCF_002007445.2 Ailuropoda melanoleuca | reverse complement strand
CACCGGAGTTCCGGAGTTCGTGCGAAGTCTGGTGGCCTGCGCTCCCCGCTCACGGTCCCAGTCTGCTGTCTCGCAGTGCCGTCCACAGTCCGCCAGCTCCCCTGTGCAGGTGGCTACCGCTTCCCTGCGCCCGGACACGGCGGCTCCCTCCCCCTTCCGTTTATCTTCTGATATCTGTGCATGGTTTCACGGCTCCCCGCTTCGTACCTCAATACTCAGCACTGGAGAAGTTCATTTGTAGAGATCCAGT
>NW_023184049.1:254-1147 GCF_002007445.2 Ailuropoda melanoleuca | reverse complement strand
AGTGGCTGTACCAACTTGCATTCCCACCAACAGTGTAAGAGGGATCCCCTCTCTCCACATCCTCTCCAACAATTGTTGTTTCCTGTCTTGTCCATTTTTGCCATTCTAACTGGCATAAGGTGGTATCTCAATGTGGTTTTAATTTGAATTTCCTGATGGCTAATGATTTTGAACATTTTTTCATGTGTCTGTTAGCCATTTGTATGTCTCCTTTGGAAAAGTGTCTGTTCATATCTTCTGCCCATTTTTTGATTTGATTATTTGTTTCCCATGTATTGAGTTTGAGAAATTCTTTGTAGATCTTGGATACCAGTCTTTTATCTGTAGCATCATTTGCAAATATATTCTCCCATTCCGTGGGCTGCCTCTTAGTTTTTTTGACTGTTTCCTTGGCTGTGCAGAAGCTTTTTATCTTGATGAAGTCCCACAAGTTCATTTTTTCTTTTGTTTCTCTTGCCTTTGGAGATGTGTCATGAAAAAGGTTGCTTTGGCCGATGTCGTAGAGGTTGCTGCCTATGTTCTCCTCTAGGATTTTGATGGATTCCTGTCTCACATTGAGGTCTTTCATCCATTTGGAGTTTATTTTTGTGTATGGTGTGAGAGAGTGGTCAAGTTTCATTCTTTTGCATATAGCTGCCCAATTTTCCCAGCACCATTTATTGAAGAGACTGTCTTTTTTCCACCGATGCTTTTTCCTGCTTTATCAAAGATTAGTTGCCCAGGGAGCCGAGGGTCCATTTCTGGGTTCTCTATTCTGTTCCATTGGTCTATATGTCTGTTTTTTTGCTAGTACCATGCTGTCTTTGTGATCACAGCTTTGTAGTACAGCTCGAAATCCGGCATTGTGATGCCCCCAGCTTTGTTTTTCCTTTTCAACAGTTCCTTGGAGATTC
>NW_023184049.1:0-147 GCF_002007445.2 Ailuropoda melanoleuca | reverse complement strand
TTGAAAGTGTAGATTGCTCTGGGTAGCATAGACATTTTAACTATGTTTATTCTTCTGATCCATGAGAATGGAATCTTTTTCCATCTTTTTGTGTCTTCTTTAATGTCTTTCAAGAGTGATCTATAGTTTCTAGAATATAGATCCTTT
>NW_023184048.1:0-3799 GCF_002007445.2 Ailuropoda melanoleuca | reverse complement strand
TGTACTTCTATTTCTAATTTTTTGAGGAACCTCTATACTGTTTTCCATAGTGGTTGCACCAATTTACATTCCCACCAATAGGGCACAGATGTTCCCTTTTCTCCACATCCTCGACAACTCTTGTTATTTCTTGTCTTTTTGATAATTGCCATTCTGACAGGTGTAAGGTGATATCTTATTTTGATTTTGATTTGCATTTCCCTGATGATTAGTGATGTTGAGCATCTTTTCACATGTCAGTTGGCCATCTGTATGTCTTCTTTAGGAAAATGTCTGTTTAGATCCTCTGTCCATTTTTTTAACCAGATTTGTTGTGGGTTTTTTGTTATTGACTTGTATGAGTTCTTTATTTATTTTGTCTATTACCCTTTCATTAGATATATAATTTGAAAATCTCTTCTCCCAACCAAAGTTTGTGTTTTTGTTTTTTTGATAGTTTCCTTCACTGTGCAGAAGCTTTTTATGTAGTCTTATTTATTTTTGATTTTATTTCCCTTGTTTTTGGGGTCAGACCTCCCCCCAAAAAAAAACTGCCAATACTGATGCAAGAAGCTTAAAGCCTATGTTTCCTTCTAGGAGTTTTACAGTTTTAGGTCTTACATTCAAGTCTTTAGTCTATTTTGAATTGATTTTTGTATATGGTGTAAGATAGTGGGACCATGAATTTTTTAATCTCTGTCACATTGCCGGCATTCAGTGTAGTCCTTTGCATGTTCTAGGCATCTATAAATATTTGTTGAATGAATAAGTCAATGAGTGAATTAATGAATGAATGGCAAATTAATAAAAAAAATAACAAACATTTCACAAACTTCTGCTTATTGGAACAAAGTCTAATCCACAGAGAGCTATTTCTCTTCTTGACCCCAGGAAAGTAGAAACCCCACAGAGCTATCTGAGTTTACTTACATTTTGTTGAATGTCAGGGTACTGCATTAGTTTTTTATTGCCATTGTAACAAAAGGCCTCAAATTTAATTTATTAAATTAAATTAATGCAACATAAATTGATGAGTTCACAATCTGTCAGTCAGAAATATTGCATGGCTCCACTGGGTTCTCTGCTGAGATTTTCACAAGGCAGAAATCAAAATATCATCTGGCTGGGCTCTTATCTGTAGGAAGTGGAAAGAATCAACTTCCAGAATCAGTGAAGTTGAATAAAATCCAATTCCTTCCAATTATAGGACTAAGTCCTCCTTTCTAGCTGGCTGGTAGCTGGGAGTCATCCTCAGCTTTTCCAGGTTACCCATATTCTTTGTCACACATCCCCCCCCACCTTCAAGTCAGTGACATTCATAGAGAACTTCTTATGTTCAAATCTCTCTGACTTCCTCTTCTGTCCTCAACTGGATGAATGCTTTGCTTTTAAGGATTTATGTAATTACATTGGGCCTACCTGGATAATCTATGCTAATCACATTATCTTAAAGTAATTGGTTATTAACCTTAATTACATTTGCAAAGGTATTTTTGCCATGTAATATAATATATTCACAGGTATGGCACAAGGGAGCAGAGGTCTGGGGGCCAAACTTCTGTCTATCACAGATACTAAATAGCAATAAATTTTAAGTTCTAGGAGGCAAAAAGACAATTTAGGGGATGAATTTAAGAAAAGATGATTTCAGAACTCCAAGTCTGTCATGTTGTTTCTCCCCTAAAATCAACTACCATTTCATATGTCCACTATAATCTACCCTACATATTGATCTTGTGATCTGTGAAAAATATTTATCACAGTGAATGAATTTAACATAAGGTTTTCTCTCTGAAAAGGAGACACACACACACAGAACAAATTGTGATATGAAAAGACAAAAGCAGATCCAGTGCTTATAGAATTTGTATTACAGAGTATTGGGGACTGACTTGTGTCCCTTAAAATTCATATATTGAAACTCTAAACCGCAGTATCTTAGAATTTTGCAGATAGAGTCTTTAAAGAGGGTATTAAATTAAAATGAGTCCCTTAAAGTGAACCTTTATCCAATCTGATTGGTGTCCTTATAATAAGAGGACATTAGAAATGCAGAGAAACACCAAGGATGTGCACGCATAGAGGAAAGACCTTGTGAGGACACACAAGAAGGTGGCTATCTGCAAGGCAAGGAGAGAGGCCGCAGGAAAAATCAAATCTGCTGGTAACTTGTCTTGGACTTCCACCCTTCAGAATTGTGAGAAAATAAATTTTTGTTGTTTAAGGCACCCGATCTCTTGTATGTTGTTATGGCAGCCCTAGCAAGCTAATACACAGATGAAGGGGCATTAAAAATGGACATCTTATGAATGGTCAGTGGTAAAAATTAATCAGAAATTTTATTAACATCATTTTATCTATAGTTCGAAGACCTTTTTTAAAAAAGGAATTTAAAGACTTGAAAGAAAATTTAGATGGATTAGTCATCACTTCATCGTTATTTTTAATTTCCCAGTGTCAGAGAAAGGAAAGCTAGATGATTAGACAATTATGTAATGTAATAATTGTAATAGCTGAGAAAAGTGAAAGACCAGTGTTGCTGCTTATTCATATAACATTGTTCAGAATGATAAAATGATGGGACTTTTATTAACAAAACTACAGACAAATGCTACATGTGACACTGGTTGTCTATGTGTTTAAAGCAACATATTTTATAGTAAGCCCCTAATTGGAAATGCCTTTGTACTTAGGATTCATTCATTCATTAGTTCAAATAATAACTATTAAGTACCTACTTAATGCGCCAGGTACGTGTTTAGANTTAGGCAATGTTGTTAAGTAGTGTAGATTAAGGCCTTAATGTATTCATGTTCAAGAAGATGGGAATAAACAAGCAAACAGTGAGCATTCTGATGTTGTTAGTAATGATGATGATAAAACAGAATATAGAGAGTAAATATGGGTGTTTTTATATATGGTGGTCAAGGAGGGATACGGTGGCGGTCATGCCTGAGCATAGACTTTAAAAAAGAGGCAAGTCATTCAAATATTTGGGGAGAAAACTTTTCAGATGCAGGAACCAGCCTGCGCCAGGGCCTTAAAGCAGAAACAGTCTAGATTTGTGTAAGAGAAATAGCAAGACGGTGGTTGCTTGAGAAGGTGGGAGAGAAGTAATAGATGAAATTGGAAAAAAATCTCAGGGAACAGTTCTTGTAGGGCCATGAAGCCTGCGGCAAGGACTTTGGATTTTCTGCTTATTATCACAGGAGGCCATTGGAAGGTTATTAGCAGGGGAGTAGCATGATTTGACCTGTGTTTTAAAAGGATTTCCCTGGATACTAGTTTAGAATATATTGGGAAGGAAAAAGACGGTTTAGAATAAAGCAGTGGCAGTGGTTGGACTTGGGATTTATTTTAATTTGAAGTTATACTTAAAGAAATCAACTAGTCTTATTGGGTATGAGAAAAGTCAGAAGTCAGGGCTGATT
Source organism: Ailuropoda melanoleuca (assembly GCF_002007445.2). Classification (NCBI taxonomy): domain Eukaryota; kingdom Metazoa; phylum Chordata; class Mammalia; order Carnivora; family Ursidae; genus Ailuropoda; species Ailuropoda melanoleuca. Next base: position 389 of record NW_023184048.1, on the reverse strand, counting down.
ATATTTGGCCTGACCAAGTAGGTGACTAGTGATGCCATTTTATGAAATACGAACCAATAAAAGGAAATAAATTTGGGGAGGAAAGTTAAAAATTTTATTTGGTCATGTTAACATTTGAGAAAGCTGTAAAATGTTTAACTATTGATCAATTAGCAGTTCAAAATAGTCTGACATCCAGAGAAGTGGTTTGGAGCTAAAAATAAAAAACTGACAGTTTATTGGTATAAAAAGGTACTCATACGTTTTTGCACTGTATGGTGACTAATATAACAAAATAAAAATTATTAAAAAAAAAACCCTCAGAGAAGCAGAAAAAAAAAAAAGGTACTCATAGCCATGAGAGCTAATGTGATCATCTAAGAGGTGAATAAAAAGGAAGAGGCAGGGGC
>NW_023184047.1:261-527 GCF_002007445.2 Ailuropoda melanoleuca | reverse complement strand
ATAAGTCAAGCAGAGAAAGACAATTATCATATGATTTCTCTCATCTATGGAACATAAGAACTAGGAAGACTATGGACTCTGAGAAACAAACTGAGGGCTTCAGAGGGGAGGGGCGTTGGGGAATGGGATAGGCCAGTGATGGGTAGTAAGGAGGGCACGTATAGCATCGTGCACTGGGTGTTATATGCAACTAATGAATCATGGAACTTTACATCAGAAACCAGGGATGTACTGTATGGTGACTAACATAATATAATAAAAAAAAT
>NW_023184047.1:0-212 GCF_002007445.2 Ailuropoda melanoleuca | reverse complement strand
CACCTGGATGGCTCAGTCAACTGAGTGTCCAATTTTGATTTCAGCTCAGGTCATGATCTCAGGGTCCTGAGATCGAACCCCATGTTCAGGCTCCACACTCAGTGCAGACTCTGCTTATCCCTCTCCCTCTGTCCTCCCCTCCCACTCTGTCTTTCTGTCTGTGTGTCTCTCTCAAATAAATAAATAAATAAATAAATAAATAAATAAATAAA
>NW_023184046.1:0-2283 GCF_002007445.2 Ailuropoda melanoleuca | reverse complement strand
ATATACTCTAAGATTTTTTTAAGGAGCTGGGGCTTCCTAAGCATTTGGTATATCAGGAGACTATCTAGTCCATGGGCAATGGCATTTCTCAAGAGACACTCCATGCTGAGCTAACAAATAACATGGTCTTTGGAATCATACAGAGAATTTGACTCTCACTTTAACCCCTAATTTTGTCACTTGGGAAAACTGCTTTATCTGAGCCTTAGTTTCCTCATCTGTGAAATGGGAACAATAATAGCTTCCTTGTTTCGTTTTGGTTTTGTTTTTGTTTTTTTAGTTTTGAGATTTCAGTGATTTTGCATAAAACCTCTAGCATAAGAACAGAGTCCAATCAACTTTGTTTTTGACTCTGCAAAGCGGGCAGTGATAAATTTACCAAGGTAAATGCCACTTAGCCACTAAAATCTTTTCAGTACATATTTCTTCAGGGACAGACTAGCCTACCCTGATTTTTTTTTTTCTTCTGTCTCTTCAGGCAGTTTCCCAAATCATTAAGAATTTTGCTTTTCTCCACACTCAGCCATTATTCATACTCAGCCAGAATGAGCTTTTCAAATAAAAATGTGATTGTGTCACTCCCTGCTAAAAGCCCTTGAAATGACTTCCTATTGTTCTGGGATAAGAGCCCAAATCCATAGGTAACTTCAAGGGCCTGGGTAGTCTGACCCTGTCCACCTGGGCAGAACAGAGCAGTAATTCACGATGTGCTGCTGTCCCCCACCCCCACTGTAGTTAGTGACCATCCTTCAGTCGTAACCCGATGCATGTCTGTAAGCCTGTATGTAATCATCAGAACATCTGGTAATAGGACAGATGACGCCATTAAAAACACACAGGTGATTAGAACATCCATCTGAAACAAATAGGAAAATCTCAATAGGAATGGCAAGTATTGCTTAGAGTCACATAAAAACAAATGCAACGTTAATGTGAATTTAAAGAAAAAAAAAAACAAGTGAGACAGAAGGGAGCATTTCAGTTGTTGCTCCCTTTTCCTAAAGAATAAATTGCTTTCAAATTATTCTTTCTGCCTTTGAAAAAAATAATAAAATTTGCCTGTCCCAAGGGAGGATGACTCACACTGCTGAAACTCACATGAGATCAATTTGTGGGCCATCCGATCAATTTAATAATTTACATTGGGAACTATCTCTTCAAAGAAGGTGTCTCCACTGGGACACTGAATTAGCATTAGAAGGCTTGGTTGGCAAACAGGGAGGCTGATGTCTGCAGGTGCCTAGAGGCAGATAAGCTGAACTTAACAGGTGGCCTGTCAGGGCACCTTCTCCCCAGTGTCCTGCAGCTTTATTATTTTTTTTTTCTCTACAGTCTTTGTTTGCAAAGATATGAGCTTATTTTCCAACTCATTCTTCCCTCCAAGTTGACCTCAGAAATAAACTGAATGCCGCAGGGGAAGAGCTTCCTGCAGACACTAATCTTTTTTTAGGGCTTAAGGTTTCTGATCATGTGCTTTTATCTAGACACACGTATTTACCCAAATATTGCCTTAGATGGGGAGATTTCATATACATTTGTTTGACCATATAGAGGTAATATGACAAGAATCTCAAACTGAGCTATTTTGAAGTTTGCCACAGTTTTGCTGCTTAGATAAGAGGTTTTGGTAATGTAAACAGGACAAAAAAAAAAAATTCCAGATTGGAAACTTAAAATTATAAGCACATGTGAAAAGTTACTATTCTCTTACCTGTAAAAAGATATCGATACATTTTTTAATGTTACAGCTACTTAAGGAGAAGTACAAAAATTGTTGTGTCTAAATATTTAAATGAATATTAAATTCCCCTCCCATTCTTAGAATTTGAAAAATGATTCCAGTGTACATGATTATGTGATAAAGGTTTATATTTCCTCGGCTCAACCACTAGGGCGTACATTAGGTTGAAAGATATGGGGAAATTAATTATTTTTTACTGATTTTAGAATGTGTACTTGAAAAATTAGATGAGTCTTAAGGATATTAAGATTTGTTGACTGCCTGAAAGAATGCGGCTTCTTACCAGAGAAACTTAATAAAATACTGTATGTTCATAAAATCAGGAAATTGTAAGTGCTACTATGCTTTGTACAATTGTGGATAATTGAACCAGTCTTCTGACCTGCCTACAGTATAAAGACAAATAATAGAGTGAAGTGAATGCGTTTTGTGCTATAGACCTAACCACTCACTCAGACAAATGGGAATTGGTGTGGTGTAAGGAGAAAAGGCTGCTCATTTCCATTCACCTTGGTACAGATTTTCACCCCTCTTCTTACAGA
>NW_023184045.1:0-3862 GCF_002007445.2 Ailuropoda melanoleuca | reverse complement strand
GCAACTAGAGGTGTTCGGAAAATACCCTTCAGATGATTGAGCAAATGAACATAGAAATCCAGCACATACGCGGCATCAGAAAAAAAATTGCTCGAACAATTTGCCCTCCTGACCTACATCCCTTGATATTTTGGCTCTGGGTAGACTGCTTCTGAGAAAAGATCACCTAATACATGCATCAGGAATGGCACAAACAAATCCCGGGGCGATAAAAGAGCAAATGTGCTGAGACAGGCATACTATCTACAGCAGATCAGTTGTGGGAAAAATACAAGAAGGGTTATAAGGTCGCTATCCTATATTTAAAGTCCGCAGTAAAGGTTTTCGTAAGATGTTCGTTTTCATCATAGATCATTTCTACTTCTAAGAGAGACCAAACGAGTTTCTGAACTCGCTATTTATGGAACCAGTGGAATCAGGGCGGAGAGATTCCTGCGGCATGCGCTCGGGTTTCCTCTGCCCGGAGAGGCACCGGGATTGGCTGCATCTGGTCCGAGAGTGGAAAATGACGTTCTGGGGCTGTGCTCAGTGGCTGTATGTTGGCAAAGGGAGAGGAGATGGGGAGTCCTGGGGCCTGGCATGCCATTCCAGACTCTGCACTGACTTCCCCCGCACGGAGTGAGGAGTTAGGGGCCGACAGTGACTGTCGTTAATAAAACCAGGGTGTCCTTGTGCACAAGAGCAGGACTACTTCGGTGCCTGGAGGCAACAGTCAGCAGGAAAAGGGGAGAGGAGAGGCTGTTTGTCCCCCCTATTTCCCTGCAGACCACAAGGATCAGACAGAAACGATATGCACAAAAATCATTGAACTGAAAGTAATATAAATATTCCATACTCACCAGTGATCGGTTTTTCATTCTCTCTCTCTCTTTTCGGAGGGGAAGGGCAGGATGACTTTGGACATTTTAATGCACAGGAGGGTGGTTTTGCCACACTTTTATTCTTACTCATTTTCTTCTCTTATTTCCAGAACTGGGGGGAGTGGCTTCTCTATCTTTTGTGTTGCTATTTCTAATCCATTTTCAGTCAATCTACACACTCTGTTCACTGAAAACGAATTAGAAATTACAAAACTATAGATTATTCGTTTTCGACCACATCGTTGTTTGCAACAAATTGTTGAGCTGAGCAGCTTGCTGAATTTTAATCCAATTACAGTTTGTCAAGTTGGAGTCTGTGAAATCTCATCACGGAGATGATTTGGGGGAAATTGATTAATGACAGATTACCGGGAGCCTCAGAGTGGCCCCTGGCGGAGCCGTGTGGGGCCCAGTGGGTTCATCCGCCAAGCAGCCTGAACACAAATGACACTCGCAACCAGGCAGTGACAGGAGCCCCTTCCAGAAAACAAATCAAAGCTAAAGAATGGGGGAGAGCTTGTTCCTGGGTACCGGCAGCAAACCCCCAGGAGAATCCCAAAAAAATCTGAGAGAGTCTATTAAGGAAGACGACTGCCTTGTTTTCCATCCTTCTCACATTAAATGGTGCATATCCTGGCCACGGCAGTTCCGTCCTGTGCAGGGTCTTTTCTCAAAAGCAAGAACAAAGGCTGTTCAAGGGGGCGCCTGGGTGGCACAGCGGTTAGGCATCTGCTTTCGGCTCAGGGTGTGATCCCGGCGTTATGGGATCGAGCCCCACATCAGGCTCTTCCTCTATGAGCCTGCTTCTTCCTCTCNTCCTCTATGAGCCTGCTTCTTCCTCTCCCACTCCCCCTGCTTGTGTTCCCTCTCTCGCTGGCTGTCTCTATCTCTGTCGAATAAAGAAATTAAAAAATCTTAAAAAAAAAAAAAAGGCTGTTCAAGGTACTAAAATATAAGGGTTTTTTTCCCTTTCTTCTGTAGTCTCTCCATTTGTCATAGTGCTTTTATTTGCTATTTGATGTCATTCTAAGTGAGGAGAAATTAAAATGTTACATTTTTAGCATAGACTTTATCATTCTTCCTTACATTGCGCAATGCTGGTATTGAATGCAAATATGAGAATTTATAGTGAAATCTCTAAAATTACACAATCTGTATTGCATATCATATGTTGTATATATTTTGTTCTTACCAGAACATGGGAAACGCTGTACCAAATTAAGTCAACTGTTTTTATGTTACTCCTTGATAACTGCACATTCTTCCAAGAATCTCTACCTTCAGCTTACTAATGAATAAGAAAGGACTGAAAGGAAAGGAATTATGCGTTGCCCTATTATTATTATGGATTGTCATCGTTTTCATCATACGTGGTTGGTGAATCTAGGGAAGTAATACATGTTAGAAAAAAAGATATGATGCGGTTTCTTAGTTGTTTGCCTCTGTTAGCGTATCACTGCTTGCTTTTTATACCTGCAGCAAGTTCTGTTTTCATAGAGAAAGCATGGCCTCTCAGAGCATCCAGCACTCCCCAGCCTACTCAGTTTCTATGTAAGGATAGACTAAAGATCAAAAGAACAGATTAGAGACCCTCCAGAGAAAGAGCCCCAAACTGGAACAACCTGAATGTTTTTCAAGGGAAGAGTAGATAACCTGGCTATTACGCAATGGAATAGTACACAGCAATAAAAAGAAGAAGCTACTGTTACATCATCAATAAGGCTGAATCTCAAAAACGTTATGTTGAGCCAATGAAGCCAGACACAGAAGAGCAAATACTCTATGAATCCATGTTTCTGATGTTCTGGAAGAGGCAAACCTAATTTATAATGATAGATAGCACAATACTGATTCCTCTGGAGGGGTTGAGGGATGTCTTGAAAACATCCTGAGGAAGCCTTCTGGGGCTTTCTAGAAAAAGTCTAGAGCTTGATCAGGGTGTAGGTTACCTGGTTAGATTCTTTGTCAATACTTGTCCAAAGGTACACTTAGATTCTCTGAATTTCACTCTCTATAAATAATACCTCCATGAAAAGTAAGTTACCTTGTATTTCTCCTCACAAAAAAATTGTTTTTTCTTGTACCTCTTATCTTCTAAGCAAATTTTAAGATCAGATTGTCAAATGTTTCAAAGATTATGTTAAGATTAGGATTAGAAAAACATTCACTTTGTGCATTTACTTCAGGGAGAGGCATTCTTCTTGTAGGAAATCATCTTAGTCGTTATATTCCTTGCCATCAAGATTTTTGTACATTCATTTTATCAAAGTTATCTCTATAGAGAATTTTCACATTATTGTTAGGCTTATTTGCAAGTTATCTACAGATTGGCTTATTTCATGTGTAAATCGTTTTCTCCCTATTTGATTTTCTCATTAATTATTACTGGAAAATAAAATCTTAATTATTTTTTAAAATTTGACCACCTTACTTAGTTCTAGTATTAGTTCTAATATATTCTAGTTGATTCTCTGCATTTTCTGAATAGTCAATTTTATACAATTGACTTGAATTAAATAACAATTTTTTCTAATATCATATATTGTTCATTAGTATTTCTTTTTTTATTCTATTGTCCTGACTAGAATGACTGCAATATTAAATAGGAGTGGTAGAAGATGGCACCGTTGTCTTATTTACAAGTATATTTTTATTATTTCACTATTAAGATATTTGTTCTGCGTGTGTAACAATAAACATATATAAGGTTCAGGAAATATCCTTCTATTTCTAAGATAGTTATTTTGAGGTTTCTTACTGGTTTAATTAATATGGTGATAGCAGGGAAAAACCAACAAATAATCTGATTAAAATGGGCAGTGGACCTGAGTAGACATTTTTCTAAACAAGACGTACAGATGGCCATCAGACCCATGAAAAGACGCTCAACATCACTGATCACCAGGAAAATGCAAAATAAAACCACGATTAGATGTCACCTTACACCTGTCAGACAACTAGAATCAAAAAGACAAGAAATAACAGGTGTCGGCAAGGATGTT
>NW_023184044.1:267-854 GCF_002007445.2 Ailuropoda melanoleuca | reverse complement strand
GGGGGAAAAGATGAATAGGCAGAGCACAGAGGATTTTTAGGGCAGTGAAAATTCTCTATAATATTATGATGATAGATATATGTCCTTATACATTTATCCAAACCTGTAGAATATATGACACGNACATTTATCCAAACCTGTAGAATATATGACACCAAGAGTGTATCCTGTGGTAAACTAGACTTTGGCTGATTAAGATGTATCCATGAAGTTCATCTTCGGTAAGAAATATACAGTTCTGGGTTAAAGAAGATGTACACACACATATACAATGGAGTATTATTTAGCAATAAAAAAAGAATATAATATTGCCATTCTTAACAACATGGATGGACCTAGGGAGTATTTTGCTAAGTGAAATAAGTTAGAGAAAGGCAATACCATGTGATTTCACTTATATGTGAATCTGAAAAACAAAACAAATGAACAAATGCAAACACAAAAACAGAAAGTCTCATAAATACAGACGACATACTGGTGGTTGCCAGAAGGGAGACAATGGGAGGATGAGTGAAATACATGAAGGGGATTAAGAAGTTCAAACTTCAGGGGTGCCTGGGTGGCGCAGTCGTTAAGCGTCTGTCTTC
>NW_023184044.1:0-178 GCF_002007445.2 Ailuropoda melanoleuca | reverse complement strand
CCCCCCCCCCCTGCTTGTGTTCTCTCTCTCGCTGGCTGGCTGTCTCTGTCAAATAAATAAATAAAATCTTTAAAAAAAAAAAAAAAGAAGTTTCAACTTCAGTTATGAAATAACCACAGGGTGAAAAGTGCAGTATAGGGGCGCCTGGGTGGCACAGCGGTTAAGCGTCTGCCTTCGG
>NW_023184043.1:0-2960 GCF_002007445.2 Ailuropoda melanoleuca | reverse complement strand
ACTCTATGAAGAAGTAATTAAGGGAAAATGAGGCCATGAGGCATGAGGGTGGCCCTGATCCAATCTGACTGGCGTCCTTAGAAGAGAAAATGAGGCTGCAGACACACAACGAGGAGAGACGGTGCGGAGCCGCCAGTGGGAACACTGCCCTCTACAGGCCGGGTGGGGGAGCCTTCGGGGAAGCCAGGACTCCCAACGCCGCACTCCTGGCCCTCGAGCTTCCAGAACCCTGAGAAAACCAACAACTCGTTTAGGCCCCCAGTGCTTTGTTGTGGCCAGCCGGGCCAACGACCACAGGAAGGAATGGCCCATGCCTAGACTAGCGTCTGGAGTTGCCTGGCACTCTTCCTGCCCTGTCTACACAGTGGTCAGCCCCTGCTACTCCCTTGAGTCCCCAGAATCCACATCTTCATACTGTCCCCCCACCTGAAAGCAGGTAACAGAGTACTTCCCCCCAAACCCTTCTGGCTCTTGATATTGGAAAAGCAAACTGAGGGGCGCCTGGGGGGCTCAGCTGGTGAAGCATCTGCCTTCGGCCTAAGTCATGATCTCAGGGTCCTGGGATCAAGTCCTGCATCGGGCTCCCTGCTCAGCGGGGAGTCTGCTTCTCCCTCTCCCTCTGCCTGCCGCTCCCCCTGCTTGTGCACGTGCTCTCTCTCTGACAAATAAATAAATAAAATCTTAGAAAAGAAAAGAAAAGAAAAGAAAAGAAAAGAAAAGAAAAGAAAAGAAAAGAAAAGAAAGAAAAGAGAAGAGAAGAGAAGAGAAGAGCTGACTGGGGCGTCTGGGTGGCTCAGTCGGTTAAGCAGCTGCCTTCGGCTCAGGTCATGAACTCGGGGTCTTGGGATCGAGCCCCACATCGGGGTCCTCCCTTAGTGCAGAGTCTGCTTGTCCCTCTCCCTCTGCGCCTCCCCCCCCTGTTCTCTTTCTCATTCTCATAAAAATAAAATATTAAAAAAAAAGCAATCTGATTAAACACACGCACGCATAACATATAGAATTGTTGAATCAGTATGTTATACACCTGAAACTAAGGGAACACTGTGTGTTAACTATATTTCAATTCTTAAAAATTCAAGAAAAAAAACAAAACAACAAAAAAGAAAACACACACAATTACAGTGTCTCCAAAGCACAGCTGTTGTGCACCCAGTGGCTTCCTTCTGCCCCCTCCAGCTTCCAGAACAGCAGAGAAGACGTCAACATCTATGGAGCAAGTGAAGAATTTTCATCTTACGAGGCAGATTTTATTTTATGCAAAAGGAAAGGGACTCAGAGAGATTAAAGTAACTTTCCCGAATCGGCGGAATGGAACCAGGAACTGAACCCAGATACTTCTGACTGCAAAGTCCTTGTTTTTCCCCCCCAGTGCCACAGCTCACAGCTTCCTTCCTGCAGCTGAGATGGCCCGATGTGTACAAAACTGTTCTATTCAAGGGGAAAATGTCACTACAAACACTATTCTCATATCCACACAGATCAATGTTAAGTTGGGATTAGTCAGATGCTCTCTACTATGTAAGCATGCAGAGAAACGAGGCGTTCACCTCAAATTTTACAAATCATGCTAAAAATGATGATTGCGCCCTCGAATAGTTTTCACTGGACGACAACTCGACGGAAGACGGACTAATAAGTAGGCAAGGTTCACCCCGTGCTCTCCCGTCCTTCTTCAGCCTCTGGGGGCTACAGCTTGGGGGACGAGGGCTCTCAGAGGCCAGGGTCCATGACAGAGCCAGCCCCAGCCTCCCGCCTGGGGCCAGAAGGGCAAGTCAGCAGTTAACCTCACCTCAGAATGAGCCCCAGATCAGCTCGGAATTTAGTTTTCTTTCCTGAGACCTGAAGAGGGATGAGCACATCCAGGAAATGCCTGACTAAAAGCAAAGCACGAGTCCCTGGGCAGTAAAACTGGGAACAGTGACGGCACCAACACAGCAAGGCCGGCTTCTCCCAGGACTCGAACTGATGGAAGCAGAGCATCAACCCCTCCTAGCGGCAAGGAGGGGTGCAGGGGTGTAAGCCACTCCCTCCCCCGCTCTCCCACCTGCGCCCGAAATGCTCACCCTGCCCAGGAATGAAAGCAGTCACCACCGTAAGGCTCAGGAATAGCTCCACCTCCCGAGCCACCTTGCAGCCTGGGAGAACTACGCACATCATTAAGTATGCAGGGCTTTCTCGTAAGCGCCACTCAGTCTCCACAACGCCCTCAGCTCTTGGGTTCTCAGTGTTCACAGCTTTTTGCTTACATGGCCTGACGTTTCTCTTACTGCTTTATAAAATTAGAGGCAACATTAGAGGCCAGGAAAATACAAGAAGCAGGGACGTATGTAGAGAGGCCAGCTTTGTATGGATGCATCTGACTTTGGACAAGCTGAACTGGAGGCAACAATGCGGCACCTGGTACAATGGAGACAACGCACAGGGTGGCGTCCTTGCCCCAGGGCGCTGGTGGCTGGCAGGGATGAGAGCGTCAAAGGGGAAAAGTGTGCAGATGAGGCAAGACCCAGGGCCAGACTCTCGAGGTATTCACATAGGGCCGTTGGAGAACCATGGGAAGCCGAAGGAAACCAGGCTGGGTAGGGAAATGGCCACGGTTTTGAGCCACGCTGTCCAGAAGGGCTCATCACGTGTGGCCATCGAGCACCTGAAGTGTGGCTGGCCCACACTGAGATGTGCTCTAAGTATGAAATTCACACTGGATCTTGAGGCCTAAATGAACAGTCCCATGTCTACTAGGAAAGTTCAAGGTGACTAATGTTGAGGGACAGTGTTTGATTGCCCACGGGTGATCTTTCAGCCGGTCCGGAAAGTGGTGAGCCTTACTACATCAGGCACAGTGAGTAAATAAAGCCTTGCCGCATGTAGACATTTCTGGCAGGGAGACAGCAAAGTGCAGTTAAGGGACATTTTGTTGTGTGGCATACGAAAAGGAAGACCTGTGAACGTTTATAAACAGCGAA
>NW_023184042.1:0-538 GCF_002007445.2 Ailuropoda melanoleuca | reverse complement strand
TCTCTCGCTGGCTGTCTCCATCTCTGTCAAATAAATAAATAAAATCTTTAAAAAAAATAGAATTGCCATATTATCCAGCAATTCCAGTACTGGGTACTTATGCAAAGAATACAAAAACACGAANATTCCAGTACTGGGTACTTATGCAAAGAATACAAAAACACGAATTCCAAAAATAAATGCACCCCTATGTTTATTGCAGCATTATTTACAATAGCTAAATTATGGAAGCAACCCAAGTGTCCCCTGATAGATGAATGGATGAATGGATGAAGAAAATGTGGTGTATAGATATACACAATGGAATATATATATACACAATGGAATATATATACACAATGGAATATATATACACAATGGAATATTAGCTATTAAAAAAGAATGAAATCTTGCCATTTGCAACCACATGGATGGATTTACAACTGCCCTGGGAAGCAAGTGTCCCATCTTTGCATATTCAAGGTCACTAAGGGGAGACCCCCTCCTAAGGAAGGTTGCCTCTCATTGCTAGGAAGTTCTTCGCCGCCGCACTGTATCC
>NW_023184041.1:0-631 GCF_002007445.2 Ailuropoda melanoleuca | reverse complement strand
CTTTGAATCCAGGCACATGGGGCCAAGCCATCCAAAACATGGGTGGTGTGCTCGTGGCAAAGGATAACACTAGTCCCACCACTGGAGGACCTAGTGTGCCCACTACCCATAAGTGTATCCAGGGCTCATCCAAAGACAGAAAATGTGCTGCAGGGAGAACAGCCACTGCCACGGAAAAGAAACACATGTCCAAAGATGTGTCTGTTTCCTCCTCAAGCCCGAGCACCAAGGGCCAAGCCGTCCAAAACATAGCTGTTACACTAGTGGCAAATGATAACAGCATTCCCACCTTTGGAGGCTCTAGCGTGCCCATTACCTATAAGTGTGCCCGGGGCTTGTCCGAACAAAGAAAACCTCCAGGAGGAAGAGCCACCGCCACAGAGAAGAGAGATGCATCAAGAGACACGTGTGTGTCCCCACTAAATCTGAACACAAGGGGCCGAGCNACAAGGGGCCGAGCCGTCGGAACCACGGGTGGTGTCCTAGTGGCAAAGGACAGTACCATTCCCACCGCTGGAGTCTGTAGTGTGCCTACTACCCATAAGGGCGCCCGGGGCTCGTCCAATCAAAGAAAACCTCCAGGTGAAAGAGCCACCACTATGGAGAAGGGAGATGTGTCAAGCGTCCCGAG
>NW_023184040.1:0-785 GCF_002007445.2 Ailuropoda melanoleuca | reverse complement strand
ACAGGCAGAGGTCATGTTTGGCCCATGGGTAGTAGTTGCCCACACCCCAGATTTGCAACCTGATGGACGATAGGTGAGAGGGCTCTTGTTTTCAAATAGCAGAGTGGGCATACACTGGGATCTATCCTGCCTGAGCCTGGCCCTAGATTTGAAAGGCAAAAGGATGATAGCTAGCTTGGCCAACAAGTAACACCTCAGAAATTCCCCTGCATTTATCTGTATTTCTCGAGCTTCCCACGAGATGTTCGTCTGTGTTGAATTACGTGTAGGTATTGTTTTGCTGAATATATCCCCATTGCCTGGTGGGTATATCTTGCGGGTTATATACCACACAGACAGTCACCTTGTTCAGGTCAAGACCGTGAGCACATTAATGGTTCTCATGAGTCAGTGGAGGACCTATTATGTGTGAGCTTCAGGACGAGTTTGACTCAGCCTTTAGCAATGTTATTGAGCACCTGGCTTCCTGGGCCCCTGTGACACTGGCACTGGCCTCGGCTGCTTCTGCAGTCGTGAGGGAAAAGCATCTGGCCTGGGTGGTCCATCCCAAGGTTTGCTCTGCAGGCCGAGACCTGAGTTTCCTGCCACCTCATTGAATGGGACCAGGTCACAAGCCCAGGGATGAGTCAATCTCTGGAACCCGGGAGTGGGTTAGGGTTCGGGGTTCGGGTTCGGGGTTAGGGTTCGGGTTAGGGGTTAGGGGTTAGGGGTTAGGGGTTCGGGTTCGGGTTAGGGTTCGGGTTCGGGTTAGGGTTCGGGTTAGGGTTAGGGTTAGGGTTAGGGTT
>NW_023184039.1:288-568 GCF_002007445.2 Ailuropoda melanoleuca | reverse complement strand
CTGAGACAGAGCCTGAATTTTAGCCGCTGCTGCTCTGACTCTCAGAAGAGGCATAGCAAACCGCCATGGAATGCCACCAGAGGAAAAAAGCCCTGAAATTTCGGCTCACAGGGTGCCCATCCCCATCCCCCCTCACAGGGGACACAGAGACTCTACCCAAACAGGTTTTGGGTAGGCCCGTCCCCCAGAAGGCAGGCTGAAAATCAAGAAGCCCACAACCCGGAGTGACTGAGTGGCACAGTCATTAAGCACCTGTCTTCGGATTAGGGTGTGATCACAA
>NW_023184039.1:0-201 GCF_002007445.2 Ailuropoda melanoleuca | reverse complement strand
GGGTTCCCTTTCTTGCTGACTGTCTCTCTCTCTCAAATAAATAAATAAAATCTTTAAGGAAGAAGCCCACATCCCTAACATCTCTATAAAACAAGGGCGCACAGCCTGGGTCCCAGTCAATAACCTGAGCTCTGGACAACCCTGCAATCTCTCCTCATCAGAATGACGAGAAGGAGAAGTCCCCCCAGCAAAGAAAAGATA
>NW_023184038.1:0-1234 GCF_002007445.2 Ailuropoda melanoleuca | reverse complement strand
GCCAGGGAAGAATACTCTACTTTTCATAAGCATGAAGCAAAATAAGGCAGTGAGAGAATGGAATAGGTTAGCTTTACCTTCTGAAGACTCCTAGGATCAAAAAATAACGCCAGTGGAAATCTCCACAAGGACTCTGGGCATGAGGAAAAGAGTGGGAAGAAAAAGAAAAGAAAAGGATTTCTGCCTGGATTAGAAGAAAAAGACTCAGAAACATTGATGTATCCATAGAAAGTACTGTGTGGAACCAGAGCATGACCATTAGGGCATTGGTTGTAGAGGAGAACTATGTACTAAAAGAGAAGTTATTGGAGTCCAATCATTAACTGAATTGGATTTAATCATTAGATTCTGCACAATTAATATACCTTTAACTGAGTATATTTTTAAAAAACCGTGCAATGTAACAGGGAAATGTGTGATTGTGCAGTTCAATGAAAAGAGAAGAAATGTTGAATGTCACTTATAGGCTGCATAGCATAGCTGGTAAGGGGACCTCATTGGTCCATGGAAGAATTTCCCATTAGGATCACTGGGGTGGGAAGGAAATAGGTTTGGGGACAACACTGTCAGCCTGCTCCTCTCTACATGCTCCGTAGTAGCCCAGGACCTGGGTGACATCCCAGGCGTGCCCAGGCTCCTGGCAACTCATATCTCTTTCTCCATTGCTTTCTCTGGCAAATAACCACTTCGTCTTCCCCCAGGTGCGGTTCCTGGAGCAACAGAACAAGGTCCTGGACACCAAGTGGACTCTGCTCCAGGAGCAGGGCACCAAGACCGTGAGGCAGAACCTGGAGCCCTTGTTTGAGCAGTACATCAACAACCTCAGGAGACAGCTGGACAGCATCCTGGGCGAGAGGGGCCGCCTGGACTCGGAGCTGAGGAACATGCAGGACACAGTGGAAGACTTCAAGAACAAGTGAGTTCAAGGAGACAAAGGGGTTCAGTCTCCTGAAGTGCACACTTGAAGACTACTGGGTGACCAGGTCCAGAGGTGGGCATGGTTCCATAGGGAAACAGGTCCATGGCAATGAAAACCACGAGTAGTGCCTAAAAACAACCCCAAAAGAACAAATGGGCCATAGAGGTGGGTGGGGAGAGAAAAGATATAAGGAATTGAGGGAACACACACACAAAAAAAAACGTTTTTGTGGCTCAGGGGCAGAAAAGCTCAATTTAGAGATATCTGTTTTATGGAAAGTTGGGATCCCAGGTTGATCTTGCTGTATCATCTTCG
>NW_023184037.1:0-552 GCF_002007445.2 Ailuropoda melanoleuca | reverse complement strand
TGTTTTCTTGGACGCTCTGCTTGATTACCAAGAAGAAGGTTGCTGAGTCCTCGAAAATCCTGAACTTTTTCTTTCATGCTCCCTTACTCATGAGAGATTATGTGCGTTGATATTTCCCTGAATTGTGTGGGGTCTCAGAGACCGCTATTTGGCACGCTCGTCAGGCTTCCGCGAACACTTTCCGTCATGGATCCCTAATCATGAAGGCTGATAATAGAACTAAGACTGGCTCTGCACGGTGTTTTTTCTGACGGACTTGCCTTTGGCGTTTTCATTCCATTGCCACAGCAGTTTTGATAGGATACTTCCCAGGCCCATACAAGCAATGTGGAATCAGGGTCCCCNTGTGGAATCAGGGTCCCCAGGGAAAAGGCTGATGTTAGCTGGAGTTGCTTTCCTGGACGCTCTGCTTGATTACCAAGAAGAAGGGTGCTGAGTCCTTGAAAATCCTGAAATTTTTCATTCATGCTCCCTTACTCAGGAGAGATCATGTTCGTTGATATTTCCCTGAATTGTGTGGTGTCTCAGAGACCACTAGCTGGCACGCTCGTC
>NW_023184036.1:0-1165 GCF_002007445.2 Ailuropoda melanoleuca | reverse complement strand
CTTCATGCTGTGCCCTTGGCCTGCCCCCCACCCCAAACCACTTCCTCACCTGGGTCAATTCCTTCTCTGCCAGCAGGGCTCTGTGTAACTTTCACTTCCCTGAGCAAGTCTCCACCACCAACCCCTTCTTCTCTCTACCTCTCTGTGTTAGTCAATCTATTGCTGTGCGCCAAGGCACCCCAAAATCTAGCAGCTTAAAAAACATGTATGACCTCACACAGTTTCTGTGGGATGNCAGTTTCTGTGGGATAGGGGTGGGGAAAGAAAAGCCTTGGACACATCAACACCCACACTGGACACAATAGATGAATGCTTTCAAAATTCTGGGGGAAGAGGATTTCCAACGTAGAACAGAATTCTATACACAGTCAAGGCATCAGTCCAAAGTGAGGGTATAATAAAGACTTTTCAGATAGGTAGGGTATCAAACAATTAATCTCCATCATACTATGTATTAATTGCCTATTATTGTGTAATAAATTCGCCTAAGACTTACTGCATGTCTTATCTCATAGCTCTGTGGGTCAAGAGTTCTGGAGAGGCTTAGTTGGATGGTTCTGGTTCAGGGCCTCTCATGAGGCCCCAGTCAACATGTTGGCCAGCGCTGTGCTCACGTGAAGGCTGGACTCAGTTGGAGGAACTGCTTCCAAGATGGCACCCTCGCATGGCTGCTGGCTGGAGCCTTCAGTTTCTTACCAAATGGGTCTCTCCCCAGGGCACTTATGATGTGACAGCTGGCTTTCCCCAGAGCAAGTGATCCAAGAGGGAAAAAGATCAACAGAGCGACCAAGATGGAAACCATACAGACTTTTGATGACCTAGTCTCCAGAGTGGCACACCATCACTTCTGCTTTTCCCTCTTGGTTAGAAGCAGATCACTAAATCCGGTGCTCCCCTTCCAAAGGAAGGAGAATTAGGCTCCACCTCTTAAAGGGAGGAATGTCAAAGAATTTATGGACATGTTTCTAAAAAGGCCACATCCACCTGTAATGTGAGGTCATGAGAGAGAGCAGAGAATTCCCTGCTTAATGGCTCAGTGGTCACACCATAATACAATTCTGCTTCTCGCCACTTGCCACAATGGCATGTTAACGAATTATGTGTGTGATCTGCAGGGTACTGTCTCTCTAAATACAGGATTCCAGCCAGGCAAGCACAGTTGTAG
>NW_023184035.1:0-551 GCF_002007445.2 Ailuropoda melanoleuca | reverse complement strand
AAGCTTGAAATAGTTCTAAGAAATACATTAAATGTTAAAAAAATGTAGTCAGAGATAAGTGTTTCCTTAAACTTCCATACTTGGCATACACACACACACAGACACAACACACTCACGAGCTTGCCAGAATCTCTTGGGTTCGATGCTGATGTTATTAGAGTAGTTCTCAGAGAGTCTGTNTAGTTCTCAGAGAGTCCGCGTGTTAAAAATAACTTTAATATATATGCAAACACTATTTTCTGACTTTTTCCATGAAAAATTACATCTGCCCTTGACCACTTATCTTTTAAAAAAATCTATTTGAAGGTGCAATTTATAGCTTCCGGTTTAAACTCATTTTACATTCCTTAATCCCTGGAAGTTAGTTTAGAATTTATTTATATTTTTTTATTCCTTTAGCGGAAGTAGTGGTCTTATATTTTTCATCATGTTTAATAAACATAACCTAGAATAAATGTGAAAAAATAAAAGCTGTCTTGATGAAACTGTTTCCTTTATGTATACACAAATTTGAACTACAGTTTCTCTTACTTCTAGTACACACACGTAAA
>NW_023184034.1:0-892 GCF_002007445.2 Ailuropoda melanoleuca | reverse complement strand
AGGCTTTAGGAACTTCTATTCAAAGTGAATATTTTAATACAGATCTTTTGGGGAAGAAATATAATGCATACTTATCTAAATCTTCCTCCTAGGGGCGCCTGTGTGGCACAGTCGTTAAGCGTCTGCCTTCGGCTCAGGGCGTGATCTTGGCATTCTGGGATCGAGCCCCACATCGGGCTCCTCCACTAGGAGCCTGCTTCTTCCTCTCCCACTCCCCCTGCTTGTGTTCCCTCTCTCGCTGGCTGTCTCTCTGTCAAATAAATAAATAAAATCTTTAAAGAAAAAAAATTTAAAAAATAAATCTTCCTCCTAATTCCATGACGTTAGCAAATTATTAAGTGTCCACTTTATATCACACATATTAAACACCACCTCTGACTCCCAGGGACTCCCAACTAAGGTTGTGTGATTGTCGAAATCGGAGTCTTCCATAGCTTATGAAGTTCAAAACTAGAAACCACCATGTGTTGCAGCTCATCAGAATATGGATGGGGCTATGAGACATAGAAGGGCTCCTGAGTATATGGACGTAAAGGCACAGCACACGGCAAGGGCCAGTCCGTCCCTAGGAGGCACCTGTCAGGCCCGGCAGTGCCAACAACCACTGCAGCCCAAGGAATGACATCAGATGCTCATCTTAGGAAATTTTGTTGGAAAAGAGGGACTGTGTGGTCAAGTTCATGTGAAAAACACACTCAAATACACCCCTGTATTTGTTTGCTAGGACTGCCGTAACAAAGTACCCCAGACTGGGGGGCTTGAACAACAGAAATTGCTTTTCTCACAGTTCGAGAGACTAGAAGTCCAAGATCAAGGTGTGGGCAGGGTTGGTGTCTTCTGAGGCCTCTCTCCCTGGTTTGTGGGCCATATTCTCCCCATGTCTTCACAAGGT
>NW_023184033.1:317-530 GCF_002007445.2 Ailuropoda melanoleuca | reverse complement strand
CCTGGAAACAGCAGACTGAGTCCATGAGCCGGGAGCGTGCGCCACCAAGCATCTCACGGAGATCCGGAGCTCCGGTGTGCTCACTGGATCCAGGCTGAGACCGGGAGCTCCGGGAGCACGCGTGGGGCGGCTGGCGGCTGGCGGCTGGAGGGCCAGCTGCACGGGGGAGCAGGCGGACTCGCGGTCAGCACCCGCGAGACACCAGACTGAGAC
>NW_023184033.1:0-247 GCF_002007445.2 Ailuropoda melanoleuca | reverse complement strand
GGGGTTGGAAACACAAAGGACAGAGACGCGCCGGCCCTGGAAGTGAGGGCTGGGGTGCCGGGTGTGGGGCGCACAGCCCGGGATGCTGCAAGGTTGAGCAGCACCAACAGAAACAGAGTTAAAGTGGCCAGAACATCAATAGAGAACGATCCGCGATCCCTCTGTTCTGAGACAGGGGCTGAATTTCAGCCGCTGCTGCTCTGACTCTCGGAAGAGGCATAGCAAACCGCCAGGGAAAGCCGCCAGA
>NW_023184032.1:377-555 GCF_002007445.2 Ailuropoda melanoleuca | reverse complement strand
GGCGCTGAGTCCTCGAAAATCCTGAACTTTTTCATTCATGCTCCCTTACGAGAGATGATGATCGTTGATATATCTTTGGAGTGTGTGGTGTCTCAGAGACCACTATGGGGCACACTCCTCAGGCTTCCGCGACCACTTTCGCTCATGGATCCCTAGTCACGAAGGCTGATGATAGTGC
>NW_023184032.1:0-184 GCF_002007445.2 Ailuropoda melanoleuca | reverse complement strand
TGATTCCTGTTCCACCTTCCATAAGGCCGTCGTGACTTCAAGGGCTTTCCCCTCACACTGTGTTTCTTGGTTTTAAGGGCTGGATGCTCCCCAGGCCCATACACCCAATGTGAAATCGGGGTCCCCAGCGAAAAGGCTGCCGTTTGCTGGAGGTGTTTTCCTGGACGCTCTGCTTTATTACCAA
>NW_023184031.1:1191-1303 GCF_002007445.2 Ailuropoda melanoleuca | reverse complement strand
CTGCAAATGTTGGGTAATCGTTCATTCTGATGGCTGAGTAATATTCCATTGTATATATGGACCACATCTTTATCCATTCATTTGTTGAAGGGCATCTTGGCTCCTTCCACAA
>NW_023184031.1:563-1136 GCF_002007445.2 Ailuropoda melanoleuca | reverse complement strand
TCTGTATCTTTGGGGTAAATACCCAGTAGTGCAATTGCTGGATCATAGGGTAGCTCTATTTTTAACTTTTTGAGGGACCTGCACACTGTTTTCCAGAGTGGCTGTACCAACATGCATTCCCACCAACAGCGTAAGACGGATCCCCGTTTTCTACATCCTCCCCAACAACTGTTGTTTCTTGCCTTGTCAATTTTTGCCATTCTAACTAGCGTAAGATGGTATCTCAAGGTGGTTTCGATTTGAATTTCCCTCATGGCTATTGATTTTGAACATTTTTTTATGTGCTGTTTGCCATTCGTATGTTTTCATTAGAAAAGTGTCTGTTCATATCTTCTGCCCATTTTTAGATTTGATTATTTGTTTCTCATGTATTGAGTTTGAGAAGTTCTTTATAGATCTTGGATACCAGCCTTTTATCTGTAGTTTCCTTTGCAAATATCTTCTCCCATTCTGTGGGTTGCCTCTTTGTTTTGATGACTGTTTCCTTGGCTGTGCAGAAACGTTTTATCTTGATGTAGTCCACATGTTCATTTCTTCTTTTGTTTCTCTTGCCTTTGGAGATGTGTCATGAAA
>NW_023184031.1:0-383 GCF_002007445.2 Ailuropoda melanoleuca | reverse complement strand
AGCACCATTTACTGAATAGACTGTCTTTTTTCCACTGGATGTTTTTTCCTGTTTTGTCAAAGATTAATTGACCATAGAGCTGAGGGTCAATTTCTGGGTTCTCTATTCTATTCTATAGGTGTATGTGTCTGTTTTGTACCAGTACCATGCTGTCTTTGTGATCACAGTTTTGTAGTATAGCTTGATATCAGGCAATGTGATGCCCCCAGCTTTGTTTTTCCTTTTCAACATTTCCTTGGCGATTCAGGGTCTTTTCTGGTTCCACACAAATTTGTTCCAGCTCTTTGAAAAATGTCATTGGTATTTTAATCAGGATGGCATTGAAAATGTAGATTGCTCTGGGTAGCATAGACATTTTAACTATGTTTATTCTTCCAATCCAT
>NW_023184030.1:0-531 GCF_002007445.2 Ailuropoda melanoleuca | reverse complement strand
CAGGGATCAGTCAAGGAGTATTTATAGCACTCATTTGAGGTCTGATTTTTACATACCCGTAATATCTTTACCTGACATTCTGTTGTTTTCCAAACAGATTCCATTTGATATCTTCATTGATTTTGTTTCTTTTAAGGNATCTTCATTGATTTTGTTTCTTTTAAGAGGAAAGAAAGCTATATACCATCTAGAGAAGATAGTTGGAAGGAAAAACCTTCCCATCACATTATTTCTTTATGTGTCTTGGGATTTCTTAACTATTAATGGAGATTTCCAGGCTGGGAAAGCATTGAGTCATTGTCTGATTTTGTTCTCACTGGTACAGAATCATTGTCTGATTTTGTTCTCACTGGTACAGGTTTTCAATTTTGAAGGCCAGGAATGGGAGCAGGACAGCAATCAGAAATGACCAGAAGGGAGAGAAAGTTAGAGGGTGAATACATGTGTTAAGAATTAAAATCATAGGGGCGCCTGGGTGGCACAGCGGTTAAGCATCTGCCTTCGGCTCAGGGCGTGATCCCGGCGTTCTGG
>NW_023184029.1:0-1396 GCF_002007445.2 Ailuropoda melanoleuca | reverse complement strand
CTCCTCTCTGCACTGCCCTCCTTTTCAGGCCCCGGTCCACCCTTTCGTCCCAAGCTCACACTTTCTGCTCTGAGCGGTGAAGAGCTGTCCTGTCCCTACGGTGTTACTTCTCCTCACTACTGCCCTGCCAAGTGAGTGCTTCTATGTCCCCATTTCACAGCAGGGAGAACCGAGGCCTAAAGAAATCCAGCCAGAGTCACAGAGCTAGGAAACTGGGGAGCCATGATTCTTATGCTGCCCAATGGCTGAAGTCTTTGTCCCATAGTATGGTCCCAGCTCCTTGTCCCACATGGACCCTTGGGAGCCCCTGTTCCATGTGTGTGTCTGGATTAGAGGCATGACATCCACGTGTGGCTCCCTTGTCAGTGGCCAGATCCTCAAGAACGGGGACCAGGCATTACTCGCCTTCACCTTCCCAGGGCCACGCAAGGACCAGGGGACACTTGGGGGAAAAAGCTAACTGAAGGGACCTTCCAGTATGATCAGAAGGGACATTCCAAGGCCATCCTTCACAGGGTCCTTGCCCCACAGCCAAGAGGGGGACAGAAGCCTAGGGTGTGCTCTGGGTGCTGGCTTCCTAGCTCCAGCGGACTGCAGGCCATTATTTATTTCCAGCAACATCTCTGTGAAAACACAAGCGTTCTGCAGTCTTTACAGCCAAAGTGGGCCCTTGCCTTGGCCTCTACCATCCCGCCTCCCTCCTCCCCTCCCGTCTACCTTACCTTAATGGCCAGGTAATTAGAAAAAAGATATAAAGCATCTTAAAAATTTCTGATGAAAACATGTGGAAGTCACTCCTGCGTCATGAAAAATAAAAGTTCTCCTGGTTTCCTGCTCCCTTCCCTCTCCTCCCCCCTGCCCCCGGCCTGGTTTCTGTTTCAAAAGTGGATTGTTCGGAGAGGGGTGGGCAGCTGCAAGGGCAGCGACGATTGGACGTGAATGGGTAGAGGAGGATATCCTTCTCTTGTGCAGCCCTAACCAACAATATTACTGGTCTTTGTCCAGAGGACAAAGAGTAGAGGTATTAATAGAAACAACATGTTTTATAACTGCACAGAATCAGTTAACAAATATTGCTTAAGGGGCGCCTGGGTGGCACAGCGGTTAAGTGTCTGCCTTCGGTTCAGGGCGTGATCCCGGTGTTATGGGATCGAGCCCCACATCAGGCTCCTCCGCTATGAGCCTGCTTCTTCCTCTCCCACTCCCCCTGCTTGTGTTCCCTTTCNTGTTCCCTTTCTCGCTGGCTGTCTCTATCTCTGTCAAATAAATAAATAAAATCTTTAAAAAAAAAAACAAAAAAAAAACCCAAATATTGCTTAAGCACTGACTGGCATTTTGTACCAGCATTCAGGACCTCACGCTCCAGTTATCTGTGCCTGGAGTCAGGTGGCTCTGG
>NW_023184028.1:668-856 GCF_002007445.2 Ailuropoda melanoleuca | reverse complement strand
TTGGTTCTAAGGGCTGGATCCTCCCCAGGCCCCTCCACCGAATGTGGAATCGGGGTCCCCAGTGAAAAGGCCGCTGTTCGCCGGAGGTGTTTTCCGGGACGCTCTGCCTTATTACCAATGAGAAGGGCGCTGAGTCCTCGAAAATCCTGAACCTTTTCATTCATGCTCCCTTACTCACGAGAGATGAT
>NW_023184028.1:0-505 GCF_002007445.2 Ailuropoda melanoleuca | reverse complement strand
GTGTTTTGGGCCTTTTCGTTCCATTGCCGCCAGCAGTTTTGACAGGATTTCCCCAGGGAGCAAGCATTTTGTTGGAAGCGGGTTCGGCCGAATTGTGTTTCTCAGTGCTTTCNGTGCTGTGTTCGTCGTGTTTCACTCACGGTACCAAAGCCCCTTGATTCCTGTTCCACCTTCCATAAGGCCGTCGTGACTTCAAGGGCTTTCCCCTCACACTTTGTTTCTTGGTTCTAAGGGCTGGATCCTCACCAGGCCCCTCCACCCAATGTGGAATCGGGGTCCCCAGTGAAAAGGCTGCTGTTCGCTGGAGGTGTTTTCCAGGACGCTCTGCTTTATTACCAATGAGAAGGGCACTGAGTCCTCGAAAATCCTGAACTTTTTCATTCATGCTCCCTAACTCACGAGAGATGATGATCGTTGATATTTCCCTGGACTGGGTGGAGTCTCAGAGACCACTATGGGGCACTCTCGTCAGGCTTCCGCGACCACTTTCCCTCATGTTTCCCTA
>NW_023184027.1:0-1561 GCF_002007445.2 Ailuropoda melanoleuca | reverse complement strand
TGTGATCACAGCTTTGTAGTACAGCTTGAAATCCGGCGTTGTGATGCCCCCAGCTTTGTTTTTCCTTTTCATCAAGTCCTTAGCGATTCATGGCTTTTTGTGGTTCCACACAAATTTAAGGGCTGTTTGTTCCAGTTCTTTGAAAAATGTCCTCGGTATTTTGATCGGGATAGCATTGAAAGTGTAGATTGCTCTGGGTAGCATGGGCATTTTAACTATGTTAATTCTTCTGATCCATGAACATGGAATATTTTTCCATCTTTTTGTGTCTTCTTCAATGTCTTTCAAGAGTGATTTGTAGAGGCGCCTGGGTGGCACAGCGGTTAGGCGTATGCCTTTTGCTCAGGGCGTGACCCTGGCGTTATGGGATCGACCCCAACGTCAGGCTCCCCTGCTATGAGCCTGCTTCTTCCTACCCTCTCCCTCTGCTTGTGTTCACTCTCTCCCTGGCTGTCTCTATCTCTGTCGAATAAATAAATAAAATCTTTAAAAAAAAAGAGTGATTTGTAGTTTCTAGATTATAGATCCTTTACGTCTCTGGTTAAGTTAATTCCAAGATAATGTATGATTTTTGGTGCTATTGTAAATGGGATGGATTCCGTAATTTCTCTTTCTTCAGTCTCATTGTTCATGTATAGAAATGCAAGTGATTTCTGAGCATTGAATTTGTATCCCGCCACATTCCTGAATTGCTCTATAACTTCTAGTAGTTTGGGGGTGGATTCTTTTGGGTTTTCCACATAGAGTGATACATGTTTTTTAAAGACTTATTTATATCTGAGAGAGAGAGAGTGTGCGCACCCCAGCACACAGCGGGAGGGGCAGAGTGAGAGAGAAGGAGAGAAGCAGACTCCCTGCTGTGCATGGAGCCTGATGCAGGGCTCAATCTCACTACCCTAAGATCATGATCCTGAGATTATCCCCTGAGCCTAAATCAAGAGTCAGATGCTCAACCTACTGAGCCACCCCGGGGCGTGGTTCGATACATTTATATATTTGATACATTTATGTATTGTGATGTGACTGCCACTGTAGCAGAGTTAGCGCCTCTATCATATCACGTAATTACCATTTCTTATTTGTGGTTGGAATAATTTAAGATCTAGTCTCTTAGCAAGTTTGATGATTATAATACAATATTGCCTATATTCATTACACATTGCATTAGATCTCTAAGACTTATTTACCACTAGTTGCAAGTTTTTACTCTGTTTTTATGAGTTCGGCTTTTTTAGGTTCCACACATGTTATGTAGTATTTGTCTTTCTTTGTCTGACTTATCTCACTTACTATGTCCTCAAGGGCCATCCATTTCATCTCAAGTGGTGGATTTCCTTCTTTCTCATGGCTAAATAATATTCCTGTGTGTGTGCATGTGTGTGTGTGTGTGAGAGAGAGAGAGAGAGAGAGAGAGAGAGAGAGAGATATGTCACATTTTATCTATTCATACATTGATGGGCACTCAGGTTATTTCCATATCTTAGCTATTATAAATAATGCTACAATAAACATGGAAGTGCAGATATCTCTTTGATACTCTGTCTTCATTTCCTTTGGGTGG
>NW_023184026.1:1373-1807 GCF_002007445.2 Ailuropoda melanoleuca | reverse complement strand
AAGAGGGAGATAGGGGTGACAGTGAGGGCCCCAGTGTTTTCTCTTCCTCGGAGGGGTCACAGGCAGATACAAGAACCCTCAGATGTTGGATTCTTCCCTGGGAGATCTTCAGGCCCCACTTGTCCCTTGGGTGGAAGGCCTGCTCTGCTGGGAAGGGCAGGCAGAAGGCAAAGGATTCTGACTCCAGGCACAGGGCTCAGCAAGGAGGAGCTGGGAGAGCAGCCCAGGGTTCTGCTGAGCGCTGCTGCCTAGGGGCTTGGGAAACAGGAGGCTGTGCTCAGGGGTGTTCCAGGCTGGGTAATGGGTGTGTTTCCAAGGTCAGGCACCAAGGGTCAGAAGTTAATCATGAAACATGTCTTCCTTATTGTAGACAAGAGAGGGGCCTGACTCTCAGGGGTCAGGAGGTTCCCCAAGATGCTGGAGCAGACTCCCAG
>NW_023184026.1:0-1364 GCF_002007445.2 Ailuropoda melanoleuca | reverse complement strand
TGCCTCCTCCCTGCTCAACATCTGGGAGGACCATGCCTGAGACACTGTCCATGGTGCTTATGACCCCAGCTATTCCCAGGGCTTGAGAGCCTTGATCTAGTTCTGTCCACATATTATCCATTCTTAACAAGGAGCATTACAAACAAGGAAGAGGTGGAGAGGGCTGCAGGGAGTGTGGACTGGCCTCTGTCTCCAACGCTCAGGGTAGGGAGGGTGCTGTGGACATCGGTGCAGGCAGTGACTCCACCGTCAGATGACCAAGTCCAGGCTGCCCACCAGCAGTTTGCAGAGAAGGATGATGAACCTGAGCCTTGGTCCATGTCCCTGAATATCCTCAGAGTTTAAAGCTGGTTTCTGGCTCAGACTGTGGCTCCTGACCCAACTTCGGGTCCTGGAAATCAATAGGGCCCCTGGAAGGAGCAGTTCCCAGGGGAAACTAAGAAGTCACTTCTGCTTTGTGGTTAATCTTGCGGTAAATGTTTGTGTCGGGCTGTTGTAATTCCTGTAAAAGAAGAAGAGGACTCTGAGCCCCTGTCACCTCCTTAGAACATATCTGGGTGACTTTCAGGTTCTAGACTTACCTGGGCTGCTCTCTAGGAGCCTGGCTGTGTCCCAGGTTTCTGTCCCGGGTCACTGCTTCCTCAAACTACCCTCTGTTCCCCCTTTGCTCTGCTGTTTTCTGAACCTGAAAGCACATTCTGGGTCAGGCTGGGGGAGATCTTCAGCCCCCATGGGCTTCGGGGACTAGAGCAGTCATTGCCCACAGTCACCTGGTAGATAGAAACAGCTGTTGTGGGGCTGGGCAGGAAGTCCTAAACAGGAGAGAATGGGTGTTGGTAGACGGAGAGGGAGGGTCATTTGTCTATAGTAGTGACCAGTTCTGCCTTTTGAGCAGCCTTTTCCAAGTCTGTTGGCCTATACTCCAGTCCCCGACCACAGCCCACTGCACTCCCTGCCCCATTCCTGTTAGCTCGGGACCCCTGGTGATGCTCCCAGTAGCCACCCTGCCACTGGTGGACTTCAGGGTTCTCCATTGGCCTGCTCAGGGGAGCAGGGACAACTCAGGACATCGTGTGGGGGTGATCCTGCCCCTGAAGAGGGTCCAGTCCTGGTGAGAACAGGGTTGGGCCTTGTCCTGGCTACTCTGGGGGAAGAAGGGTCTAGTCTGTGCTGCTGAATTGGTCCGTTGCCCTGTCTTGACCTGAGCATCCTGGACCCCAGTGGAAAGAGTCGTGGAGGGGGAGGACTTACTGGAGATATGGAGCTGGTGGCTGGATCATGGCCTGGGAAAGCGACAGGTGTTAGCACCAGGGCTGTGGAGAAGCTTGGGCCCATCCTCCCAGGAGAGGACAGGCCCACTGCTC
>NW_023184025.1:865-1041 GCF_002007445.2 Ailuropoda melanoleuca | reverse complement strand
GTCATTCCTGAGCAGGATGGTTCTTAGTCTCCAAGTGTTTGAGTTTCTTCCAAATTTTTCCTTATGGTTGATTTCCAATTTCAGAGCGTTGTGGTCTGAGAATATGCAGGGGATAATTTTGATCTTTTGGTATCGATTGAGACCTGTTTTGTGTCCCAGAACATGGTCTATTCTTG
>NW_023184025.1:256-602 GCF_002007445.2 Ailuropoda melanoleuca | reverse complement strand
ATATATTTATAATTGTCATATCCACTTGTTGGATACATCCTTTAAGAATAATATAGTGCCCTTCTGTGTCTCTAACTATAGTCCTTAGTTTAAAATCCAAACTATCTGAAATGAGAATTGCAACCCCAGCTTTCTTTTGAGGTCGATTTGCATGAAAGATGGTACCCCATCCCTTTACTGAGAGTCTGAATGTATCTTTGGGTTCAAAATGAGTCTCTTGTAGGCAGCAGATGAATGGGTCGTTTCTTTTTATCCAATCTGCAACCCTGTGGCGTTTTATGGGAGCATTCAAGCCATTTAGATTGATAGAGATTATTGAGAGATATGATTTTAATGATGCCATGTT
>NW_023184025.1:0-180 GCF_002007445.2 Ailuropoda melanoleuca | reverse complement strand
TTTATTAAACCCCCCTTAATATCTCCTGTAGGGCTGGTTTTGTGGTTATGAAATTGGTTAATGACTGGCGATTCTGGAACACCTTTATTTCTCCATCAATTCTGGATGACAGCCTTGCTGGATAAAGGATCCTTGGCTGCATGTTTTTTTTCTGAAAGAGCTTTAAAAATGCCCCCCCCC
>NW_023184024.1:0-1580 GCF_002007445.2 Ailuropoda melanoleuca | reverse complement strand
CAGAGTTTCCCTGTCTCCTGTGTGTGTTTGGGGGAGAGGGGGAGATGGGCACAGTGCAAACCGGTTTTTCCGGGCTTTTGTTCTCTGGAGGCTTTCCCTGGCAGCTTTCTGTGACTTCAGAGGGTCAGAGCGGCAGTGACCGTATCCTAGGCTCTGTCTCAGAGCAGAGAGATCGCAGTCCGCTCTCCACTGAGCTCTTCTGGCCTCTTTAACTCTGTTTCCGTCTGTGCCGCTAAAAACCCCACAGCATCCCGTGTTCTGCGCCCCACAGCCGCTCTCCCGGCCCTCGCTTCCAGGGCCTGCACGTCTCTGTCCTTTGTGCTTCTAACCCCTCCAGCCGCCCCTGGTTCCCGTGCGCGCTCCCGAGCTCCCTATTGCAGCGTGGTTTGCGCGTGCTCCGGAGCGCCGGTGTCCAGTCTGGTTCCAGTGAGCAGTCCAGAGCTCTGGTTTTCAGTCTGGTTTCCCCTGCGGCTCCTGGTCCGGCTCCTGGTCCACGAGTCCAGCCGCTCCCCTGTGCAGGTGGCTACCGCTTCCCGGCGCCCGAGGGGGCGGCTCCCTCCCCCTTCTGTTTATCTTCCGATATCTGTGCGCGGATTCACGGCTCCGCGGTTCCTACCTCGATACTCAGCGCTGGAGATGTTCGTTTGTAGAGATCAGATGTATCTTCCTGCGTCTCAGGCTGATTTCGTGGGTGTTCGGGGTGATCTGATAGATATCCACCTTGACTCAGGGGACCAGCTGTAAAAAGGTCCCCTACTCCTCTGCCATCTTTTCTTTTTTTTGTTTTTAGACTCAATAATTTCAGGTGTCTTATTTAAAAAAAAATAATTGATTCTTTCTTCTGTGTCCTTAAATCTGCTGTTGAATCCTGCTAGTGAATGTTTCCATGAAGCTATATTTTTCAGTTTCAGAATTTCTGTTTAGTTCCTTTTTATAATTTCTCTCTGTTGATAATCTCGTTGTTTATTTTTTTATTTCCCTCATTTCTCTTATTTCTTTGTCTTTTCCATTAGCTCTCTCTCCCTCTCTCTCTCTCTCTCTCTTTCACCACTTTGGTTCAGTTTATTCCTAGGTATTTCATTGTTTGGGGTACAATTATAAATGGGATTGAATCCTGAATTTCTCTTTCTGCTGCCTCTTTATTGATGTATAGAAATGCAGCAGATTTCTGTGCATTGATTTTGTATCCTGCAACTTTACTGAATTGGTTTATCAGTTTTAGCAATTTTTTGGTGGATTTGTTTGGGTTTTCTACATAGAGTATAATGTCATCTGCAAATAGTGAAAGTTTCATTTCTTCTTTGCCCATCTGGATGCATTTTATTTCTTTTTCATTGTCTAATTGCTGTGGCTAGGACTTCCAGTGCTATGTTGAATAAAAGTGGTGAAAGTGGACATCCTAATCTTGTAGGTACAAGGACCATAGAAGAAATGCTCTCAGTTTTTTCCCATTGAGGATGATTTTAACTGAGATTTTCATAATGGACTTCATAATGTTGAGGTATGTTCCCTCTAAATCTACTTTGTTGAGGGTTTTTATCATGAATGGCTGTTGTACTTTCTCAAATGCTTTTTCTGCA
>NW_023184023.1:1924-2014 GCF_002007445.2 Ailuropoda melanoleuca | reverse complement strand
AGATGATGATTGTTGATATTTCCCTGCACTGTGTGGGGTCTCAGAGACAACTATGGGGCACTCTCGTCAGGATTCCGCGACCACTTTCCA
>NW_023184023.1:1465-1657 GCF_002007445.2 Ailuropoda melanoleuca | reverse complement strand
CGTCGTGACTTCAAGGGCTTTCCACTCACACTTTGTTTCTTGGTTCTAAGGGCTGGATCCTCCCCAGGCCCCTACACCCAATGTGGAATCGGGGTCCCCAGTGAAAATGCTGCTGTTCGCTGGAGGTGTTTTCCTGTACGCTCTGCTTTATTACCAATGAGAAGGGCACTGAGTCCTCAAAAATCCTGAACC
>NW_023184023.1:1080-1448 GCF_002007445.2 Ailuropoda melanoleuca | reverse complement strand
CCTTTTCATTCATGCTCCCTTACTCACGAGAGATGATGATCGTTGATATTTCCCTGGACTGTGTGGTGTCTCAGAGACCACTATGGGGCACTCTCGTCAGGCTTCCGCGACCACTTTCCTTCATGTTTCCCCAATCACGAAGGGTGATGATAGTGCTAAGACGGTCCCTGTACGGTGTTGTTTCTGACGGACGTGTTTTGGGCCTTTTCTTTCCATTGCCGCCAGCAGTTTTGACAGGATTTCCCCAGGGAGCAAGCATTTCGTTGGAAGCGGGTTTTACCGAATTGTCTTTCTCAAAAATGCTCTGTGCGTCGTGTTTCACTCACTGTACCAAACCACTTGATTCCTGTTCCACCTTCCATTAGGCC
>NW_023184023.1:405-792 GCF_002007445.2 Ailuropoda melanoleuca | reverse complement strand
GCTTCCGCGACCACTTTCCCTCATGTGTCCCTATTCACGAAGGGTGATGATAGTGCTAAGATGGTCCCTGTACGGTGTTGTTTCTGACGGACATGTTTTGGGCCTTTTCGTTAAATTGCCACCAGCAGATTTGATAGGATTTACCCAAGAAGCAAACATTTCATTTGAAGCGGCTGTTGGTCAAATATTTTGTCAGTGCTGTGTGCATCGTGTTTCAATCACGGTACCAAAGCACCTTGATTCCTGTTCCACCTTCCATAAGGCCGTCGTGACTTCAAGGGCTTTCCACTCACACTTTGTTTCTTGGTTCTAAGGGCTGGATCCTCCCCAGGCCCCTACACCCAATGTGGAATCGGGGTCCCCAGTGAAAAGGCTGCTGTTCGCTGG
>NW_023184023.1:0-225 GCF_002007445.2 Ailuropoda melanoleuca | reverse complement strand
GACCACCTTCCCTCATGTTTCCCTATTCACGAAGGGTGATGATAGTGCTAAGATGGTCCCTGTACGGTGTTGTTTCTGACGGACGTGTTATGAGCCTTTCCTTCCATTGACGCCAGCAGTTTTGACAGGATTTCCCCAGGGAGCAAGCATTTCAATGGAAGCTGGTTTTGGCCGAATTGTCTTTCTCAAAAGTGCTGTGTGCGTCGTGTTTCACTCACGGTACCA
>NW_023184022.1:0-1821 GCF_002007445.2 Ailuropoda melanoleuca | reverse complement strand
CAATTTTGATAGGATTTCCCCAGGAAGCAAACATTTCATTGGAAGCGGATGTTGGCCGAATTGAGTTTCTCAGTGCTGTGTTCGACATGTTTCATTCACGGTACTAAAGCACCTTGATTGCTGTTCCACCTTCCATAAGGCCATGTGACCTCAAGGGCTTTCTCCATACACTTTGTTTCTTCGTTTTAAGGGCTGGATCCTTCCCAGGCCCATACACCCAATGTGGAATCGCGGACCCTGTCAAAAGTCTGATGTTCCCTGGAGGGGTTTCCCAGGACGCTCTGCTTTATTACCAATGACAAGGGTGCTGAGTCCTCGAAAATCCTGAACCTTTTCATTCATGCTCCCTTACTCTANATGACAAGGGTGCTGAGTCCTCGAAAATCCTGAACCTTTTCATTCATGCTCCCTTACTCTAGAGAGACGATGTTCGTTGATATTTCCCTGGACTGTGTGGTGTTCCAGAGACCACTATGTGGCACTCTCGTCAGGCATCCGCGACCACTTTCCCTCATCGTTCCTTATTCACGAAGGGTGATGATAGTGCTAAGTCGGTCCCTGTACGGTGTTGTTTCTGACGGACGTGTTTTGGTCCTTTTCATTCCATTGCCACCAGCAGTTTTGATAGGATTTCCCCAAAAACAAACATTTCGTTGCAAGCGGCTGTTGGCCGAATTGTGTTTCTCAGTGCTGTGTTCTTCATGTTTCACTCACGGTACCAAAGCACCTTGATTCCTGTTCCACCTTCCATAAGACCGATGTGACATCAAGGGCATTCTCCTCACACTTTGTTTCTAGGTACTAAGGGCTGGATCATTCCCAGGACCATACACCCAATGTGGAATCGGAGTCCCCAGTGAAAAGGCTGATGTTCGCCGGAGGTGTTTCCCTGGACGTTCGGCTTTATTACCAATGAGATGGTCACTGAGTCCTCGAAAATCCTGAACCTTTTCATTCATGCTCAATTTCTAAGGAGAGATGATGTTTGTTGATATTTCTCTCGACTGTGTGGTGTCTCCGAAACCACTATGTGGCACTCTCGTCAGGATTCCTCGTCCACTTTCCCTCATGTTTCCCTATTCACAAATGGTGATGATAGTGATAAGATGGTCCTTGTACGATGTTGTTTCTGACGGACGTGTTTTGGGCCTTTTCGTTCCATTGCCACTAGCAGTTTTGAAAGGATTACCCCAGGAAGCAAACATTTCTTTGGAAGTGGCTGTTGGCCGAATTGTGTTTCTCGGTGCTGTGTTCGTCGTGTTTCACACACGGTACCAGAGTACCTTGTTTGCTGTTCAAACTTCCATAAGGCCGACGTGATTTCAAGGGCTTTCTCCTCACACTTTGTTTCTTGGTTCTAAGGGTGGCATCCTTCCCAGGCCCCTACACCGAATGTGGATTCGGGGTTCCCAGTGAAGAGACTTCTGTTCGCTGGAAGTGTATTCCTAAACACTCTGATTTATTACCAATGAGAAGGGTGCTGAGTCCTCGAAAATCCTGAGCTTTTTCATTCATGCTCCCTTATTCACGAGAAATGATGTTCGTAGATATTTCCCTGGTCTGTGTGGTGTCTCAGACCTCTATGTGGCACTCTAGTCAGGCTTCCGCGAACCCTTTCCCTCATGTTTCCCTATTCACGAAGGGTGATGATAGTGCTAAGACTCTCCCTGTACGGTGTTGTTTCTGACGGACGTGTATAGGGCCTTTTCGTTCCATTGCCACCAGCAGCTTTGACAGGATTTCCCCAGGAGGCAAACATTTCGTTGGAAGCGGCTGTTGGCTGATTGTGTTTCTCAGTGCTGTGTTCGTCGTGTTGCACTC
>NW_023184021.1:0-619 GCF_002007445.2 Ailuropoda melanoleuca | reverse complement strand
TGCTTTGGCCAAACCAAACTCCCCCTTTGACTCAACTGTTTAAAAAAAAAAAGAAGCAAGAGCTGTGGAAGACTCACACTTTCATGTCTCTGCCCTGAATAAACAGCTAATTGCCCTAAAAGACCTTGAAAGACGTGGCCCAGATAACTGGGCACGTGACACNTGGGCACGTGACAGTCACCTCCAGGAGCTCTCAAAACCACCAGTCGTTCCTGTTCCAACAGCCTGGTGGTCTGCAAACTCCGGTCTCTTCTGTCATTTCATAATCGAGAATGTTTCCTGTCAAGCATGAAAGCAGTCCCCAAGAAACCTGGAGAAGGATCTGCGTCCAAATCCAAAGGGAGAAAGGCTTCTTAAAAACCCATTAAAAAAAAAAAAAAGTTGGCCCAAGGCGCTTCCACAATTCTTTCCTCCCAATTTCCGATTACTCAATGTCAAGAACTTGGGCATTCGGGTCCATAAGGACCCGGGTTTGGAGACAGCAGCACCTGTACAGCCCCTGCATGGACGCCCGAAACTCTCTAGGAGGATCCCATGGGCTCTGATCACCCCTTCCTTATTTACTGCCATCAGGCACTCGGACGTGGAGGGTCTGCAGCGGCGGGGAGACCCGGAAAAG
>NW_023184020.1:1273-1427 GCF_002007445.2 Ailuropoda melanoleuca | reverse complement strand
GGGAGCAAGCATTTCGTTGGAGGCGGGTTTTGGCCGAATTGCCTTTCTCAGTGCTCTATTCGTCGAGTTTCACTCACGGTACCAAAGCCCCTTGATTCCTTTTCCACCTTCCATAAGGCCGCCGTGACTCCAAGGGCTTTCCCCTCACACTTTG
>NW_023184020.1:891-1090 GCF_002007445.2 Ailuropoda melanoleuca | reverse complement strand
CTTTTCATTCATGCGCTCCCTTACTCACGAGAGATGATGATCGTTGATATTTCCCTGGACTGTGTGGGGTCTCAGACCACTATGTGGCACTCTCGTCAGGCTTCCGTGACAATTTTCCCTCATGTTTCCCCATTCACGAAGGGTGATGATAGTGCTAAGACGGTCCGTGTACGGTGTTGTTTCTGACGGACGTGTTTTG
>NW_023184020.1:0-686 GCF_002007445.2 Ailuropoda melanoleuca | reverse complement strand
CTCACACTTTGTTTCTTGGTTCTAAGGGCTGGATCCTCACCAGGCCCCTACACCCAATGTGGAATCGGGGTCCCCAGTGAGAAGGCTGCTGATCGCTGGAGGTGTTTTCCTGGATGCTCTGCTTTAATACCAATGAGAAGGGCGTTGAGTTCTCGAAAATCCTGAACCTTTTCATTCATGCACCCTTACTCACGAGAGATGATGATCGTTGATATTTCCCTGGACTGTGTGGTGTCTCAGAGACCACTGTGGGGCACTCTCGTCAGGCTTCCGCGACCACTTTCCCTCATGTTTCCCTATTCACGAAGGGTGATGATAGTGCTAAGACGGTCCCTGTACGGTGTTGTTTCTGACGGACGTGTTTTGGGCCTTTTCGTTCCATTGCCGCCAGCAGTTTTGACAGGATTTCCCCAGGGAGCAAGCATTTCGTTGGAAGCGGGTTTTGGCCGAATTGTCTTTCTCAGTGCTGTGTTCGTCGTGTTTCACTCACGGTACCAAAGCACCTTGATTCCTGTTCCACCTTCCATAAGGCCGTCGTGACTTCAAAGCTTTCCCCTCACACATTGTTTCTTGGTACTACGGGCTGGATCCTCCCCAGGCCCCTACACCCAATGAGGAATCTGGGTCCCCAGTGAAAAGGCTGCTGTTCGCTGGAGTTGTTTTCCTGGACGCTCTGCTTTATTACC
>NW_023184019.1:0-512 GCF_002007445.2 Ailuropoda melanoleuca | reverse complement strand
CTTTCTTGATTAAAACTCTTCACAGTGTAGGGACAGAGGGAACGTACCTCAATATCATTAAAGGCATCTATAAAAAGCCCACAGCGAATATCATTCTCAATGAGGAAATACTGAAAGCTTTCCCCCTACGGTCAGTAACATGACAGCAATGTCCACCATCACCACTGCTGTTCAACATAGTACTAGAAGTTCTAGTCTCAGAATCAGACAACAAAAAGAAATAAAAGGCATCCAAATTGGCAAAGAAGAAGTCAAATTCTCACTCTTGCAGATGACATGATACTATATGTGGAAATCCCAAAAGACTCCACCCCAAAATTGTTAGAACTNAAATTGTTAGAACTCATACAGGAATTCAGCAAAGTGGCAGGATATAAAATCAATGCACAGAAGTCAGTTGCATTTCTATACACCAATAATGAGACAGAACAAAGAAAAATCAAGGAATCAATCCCACTTACAATTGCACCCAAAACCATAAGATACCTAGGAATAAACTTAACCTAAAATGG
>NW_023184018.1:840-948 GCF_002007445.2 Ailuropoda melanoleuca | reverse complement strand
TGAGATTGAGAAATGTACCCTCTATTCCTACACTCTGAAGGGTTTTAATCAGGAAAGGATGCTGTATTTTTGTCAAATGCTTTTTCTGCATCAATTGAGAGGATCATG
>NW_023184018.1:0-610 GCF_002007445.2 Ailuropoda melanoleuca | reverse complement strand
TCTTTGCCTGGTTTGGGAATCAAGGTAATATTAGCCTCATAGAATGAGTTTGGTAGCTTTCCTTCTGTTTCTATTTTTTGAAATAGCTTTAGGAGAATAGTTATTATTATTATTATTTTTTTTTTTGAATGCTTGGTAGAATTCCCCAGGAAAGCCGTCCGGGCCTGGGGTTTTATTATTTGGAAGGTTGTTTATCACTGACTCAATTTCTTCATAGTTAATTGGCCTGTTTAAGAAATCTATTTCTTCCTGTTTCAGTCTTGGTAGTTTATAGGTTTCCAGAAAGGCCTCCATCTCTTCCAGATTGCTTAGTTTTTTGGCATATAGCTGTTGATAAAAATTTCTNNNNCTTCCAGATTGCTTAGTTTTTTGGCATATAGCTGTTGATAAAAATTTCTAATAATCCTTCCAATTTCAATATTGTTGGCCGTGACTTCTCCCTTTTCAGTCATAATTTTAATAATTTCAGTCCTTTCTCTTTGTTTTTGGACAAGTCTTGCCAGTGGTCTGTAAATTTTATGGATTCTCTCAAAGAACAAGCTTCTAGTCCTGTTGATTTGCTCTACTGTACTTCTCTTTTCTAATTCATTGATTTCTGCTCTAATTTTGG
>NW_023184017.1:0-6229 GCF_002007445.2 Ailuropoda melanoleuca | reverse complement strand
CTTTGCAAATATCATCAATGGCAATTTAATGTGTTTTTTAAATAGAACATACTCCATCATGAATTGTATGCTCCCAGAATATTCTTTTTGCTTGTTTGCTTCAAGTTTTTATTTAAATTCCAGTTGGTTAACATACAGTGTAATATTAATTTCAGGTGTAGAATTCAGTGATCCATCACTTACATGCAACAACCAGTGCAGAATATTCATTTTTTAAATTAGATGGCTGCTTATGTTAGAGAAATGACTAAAGCTCTTAAGGACTTTGTGCTTACTCTGTGAATAATTATTTAAAAATAGGTTTAAAAACAGGATAGTCAATGTTCTCAGGTTCCAGGGAGAATGGACACTCATAGATATTACTATAAGGTGCTATGCTTTTAAATGTTATTTTATCTTATTTTCACTTTTAGTTTTCAGATTTACACCCTTTATGATGATCTCAGATACATAGTCTTACTTCATGTTGTATAAAAATCAATATGCAATTTAGAAATTGTCTTTTAATTTATTCATCAGGCTCTCATGCATACTGAAAGCATATTGCTACTCACTGAGAAGAAGAGAAAAAGAATTTTTCCTTCTGCAATGATTCATATTTTCTCATTTTATAATGATATTCAGCCTCTTAAGAAACTAATTCAGACATGGGAAAATAAAGCTCATCACGGTACCCAGGGCATAAGAGAAAAATCCTAATGAAGCTTGAATCAGAAGGTGTTTGAGGGTGAACGCTTGAAGTGATTTAAAGTTTAAAATATAGAAACTGCAATTGATGTTGCAATTTTCAACCATGTTAGGTTTTACAGATTTTTCACAACTTGAGCAGTTTGAGTAAATGACCAATTCAAAGACTTAAAGTATTGAATTCCTATTATGGGCAATGAAGCCAAACTGTGTGAGCAGTGTGTCTCTGTACTTTTCCAGGGGTTATTTACTGGGTCATCTAGACCAGTGGTTTTCAAAAGCTAGTCCTCAGGCTAGGGGCATAAGAATCATCTAGGTTGTTTCTTAAAGATATGGATTCCTGGACCCCACTCAAAACTGCCTCAAAATCATCAGGAGTGGCTCTAGATATTAGTATTTTTAAGAAGCTCTCCTGGTAATGCTGTTGCAGATGCATTTCAGCATAATTTTCACAGAGTTCCACATGATGTATTTCAGCCTTGCTTTGATATTTGATAAGAGAAAAAGAGAGAGGTAAGGAATGACAAAACTGCTTTCCCCTAATGGGTCCACAATGCATAGACACGATGCACAAAGCTTCCTGACAGATGCGATCTCTCCAAGCTCTAAGCCATTACTTTCCTCAGCCATCATTTGTTACCTTTTGGTGAACTCATTCTGTGATTTGAGGGGACATAGATGCCCCAAATCTGTGTGAATAACAGCTTTAGAAGTTTTGAGCTGCTTTTCTATTTGTTGGGAGCAGCAGAATTTCTCAGACCCCTTGACTACTTTTTACTTGACAAAATGACACAATAAACAAGATTGATACCAAGGTCTTTTAGATAATTGTGCGGGGAGAAGCTTCAGGGGCTGTACATTAGTTCTACTATATTTGTCAACAGTTGAGTTAAGTGATCCACAAGAAGTCATTTGAAACAAATGACTCTAGATTTATTTTAACACCAGTGTTGATAATAGCATTCAGCACTGGCTTAGCTTAGCACCATGAATGGACTTGAAATCTTACATAGTCCATGACCGTTAATCACAGCAAAGAAATTTGGAAAGGAGGTAAAGAGCAAAGGATCCAATTCATTCTGTCTCTAATATATGCTTACCTAGACTCAGAGAATAGAATAATTTGTTTTAAAAGAAAAACCCAATCGAAAGGCTTCCATTATACTCTGTTGAACCCCTCTCAAACTACAAATCCATTTTCTTTTGGAGATTCCACCTAAAATATTTGCCATTTTATTCTTGTATGTCTTAGCTTTGTAAGCCAATACTCTACATGCGGGACAGGTGACACTGGAATCCAGCTTTTGCACTAGTGACTATTGTTTTATTTTTATTATCCTGAAATATAATTAGGAAAAAAAAGAGTAAAATATTTTTACTTTCAGCTGAATTTTTGGTCTTTTAAGTCTATGAACTGATTTTAGACTTCAAGTTTACTTGCGTCTTTAGTGCTACCACTGCAAATTGTACATATCTGAAAATGTACATATCGCCAAGACTACACCGAGGAAGTTCGAAAAGAGGATTTGCTTATTACCTTTCCCCCTGAGTGGATTACTTATTTGGGATAACCTGGAAACATATTACTCTTTAAAAGGACAAGCCTAAGCTTAACTACTGTCAGGAAACCTAGACTGGAAGATATATTAAAATGTTACCTTTTAAGGGGCGCCTGGGTGGCTCAGTCGTTAAGTGTCTGCCTTCAGCTCAGGGCATGATGCTGGCGTTTTGGGATCGAGCCCCATGTCAGGCTCCTCCGCTGGGAGCCTGCTTCTTCCTCTCCCATTCCCCCTGCCTGTGTTCCCTCTCTCGCTGGCTGTCTCTCTCTCTGTGTCAAATAAATAAATAAAATCTTTAAAAAAATAAAATAAAATAAAATATTACCTTTTAAGAATTTACAGACTATTGTATTGTTATTTGAACAAGCCAACATGTATCTTAGATTCCTATGAGTCAGGCACTATGTTAATTCCTAGGCTTATAAAATACCAATAAGAGTGCATACCGGCTTAAAAAGACCTGACAACGTAATGCTACTTCGTCGTTTACATTCAGTGCTTACAGGTTCCCAAAGATCACATGACCAGGCTTGCTCTTAATGTTTTAGGAGTAAGAGCAGGACAAGAGTAAAATTGGCAGTATAAACATTTAAAAATTTTGTCAGGTTTAAAAAGTTTGAACAGAATTTCTTCTTTCCTCCTACCTTGAAAAAATAGCATTATAATAACCTGGCTGTAGGTGTGAACTTGGACTTCTCTGACTTCATAGGCACATTCACCATTTTCCCAGGTCTGGCTTCGGTCTGTATTACAAGGGTGTTTGTCCACAGTCATATGTGTTGATACCCAAGATCTCATGTCCAACTTGAGTGACAGCTTCCTCTCAGCTATCCTTGGATCTGGGACTGCAGACATTGACAACACAGTCTACCCATGGGCCTTGAGAAATAATAGTTTGTGTGTGTGTGTGTGTGTGAGAGAGAGAGAGAGAGAGAGAGAGAGAGAGAGACAGAGAGAGATTTTCATGTTATATTAACATGGAAAAGATAAGGAAGGACGAAACCAGTTCCGAATTTTGGTTTAATCTCAGACAAGAAAGGTAAGGTAGTAAAAGAGAGCAATACAAATGACTGATTAAATATAAACCATCCATTACACACAATCAGAAAATGTGGTATAATTAATTTATTTAAAATGACTTACGTGCATGTAATACATAAAGAAAAACACAAAAGGAAGCTATCAATATGTAAGGGGATTATTTTAGGGTTGTGAGATTTTAGGTAATTTTTAACTTCCTTCCATATAAAAATACACTGTTTTTAATACAATGAACATAAATTATAATAGACACCNTCCTCCGCTGGGAGCCTGCTTCTTCCTCTCCCATTCCCCCTGCCTGTGTTCCCTCTCTCGCTGGCTGTCTCTATATCTGTCGAATAAATAAATAAAATCTNAGGGGATTATTTTAGGGTTGTGAGATTTTAGGTAATTTTTAACTTCCTTCCATATAAAAATACACTGTTTTTAATACAATGAACATAAATTATAATAGACACCTCATTGTTGGAAAAGAGTATATTCTTTAGAATGAAATATATGTGGGTCCTATGCTTACAAACTGTAAATTTAGTCCAATACTAAATCTCTGTCAGTCTTTGTTAAAAGATTGTCAGTGTGTAAAAGGTACATACTATTAGTATCTTTCTCAAAGGATTGTGTGGGTCATCTAAATAAAGGCTTAGCACAAGATCTGGCATATGATAACCAGAAATCAAAAGTGTGCTGCTATCATCATCATTACCATCATAATCATTATATTAATTAAATTGCAATGATCTAGATTCTATCCCTGGATATCAACATGTCTCAGCAAGATTAGTGATGGCAGAACAGACAATTTTCTTATTTGAATCTATTTACCTGATGTTAAGTCTAAATTGGGAACCAGAGTAGTCAAGCCATAGCTCTGCCATGAACTAGCTTTGCGATCTTGGGCATAACATCAACTCTCTTGACTTTCATTTCCACATAGATGTTAAAAATTAGAAAAGATGAATCCCAAGCCTTTATCATTTCGGATGCCAATGTAAGTCATGCTGTAAGTGTTTTATACATGACTTCTATAATTCACTGTGATCAACACACTCAGGTCAACATCATTTCTTCTCCGGACTCATAGGAGCTTTCTGCCTGGTTTCCTTATTTTGCCTTGGACTCTCATTAACCCACTTCCCACACAGTAGCTCGATTGATGTTTTGAAAATGAAAATCTTATCATGCTATTCTATAGCGTACATCCAGCCATGCACTTGGAATAAAACCCAAATGTCTTATCATGGCCTACAGTATCCTGATCAACTTAACCCTTAGTGGGACCACCATCTTATCTAGAGTCACTGTCCGCCTATTATCCATGTTCCAAATACACGGATATTCTCCCTCTTGCCCAAATAGTCCAGGTTCATTTCCAATTCAAAGCCTTTAAATAATCAACTTCTTCTAATTAAATGCTCTTTTCCTGAGCCATTGTTTGGCTGGTTCTATTTTACTCATTAGATCTCATCTTAAATACCATATCCTTAAATGGTCATTCTTAAACACTTATCAAAAGACCTGCCTTCTGCTACTACTGGCTGCCCCAATTTGTCTGATTTTTATTCCCCTGTTAGGTTCCTAAACGCTTGAACTGATTTTATTTTTATTTATTTATTTATTTATTTATTTATTTATTTATTTTTATTTGAACTTGAAATTTATTTATTATATTGGAATCTGGAAACATTTCACATATTACCACATACATATGTCTATCACATAAGTCATGTATTAAATGCCTGAAGTCCTACTATGGGCAAGGTTCCATGTGAGACATAGGAGGATACAAAAGTGAGTAAGGCATGGAAAGAGTTTCTCTCTAAGAGGTTTACAATCCAGTGAACAAATACACAAATAATTGTAACATAAAACAATACTAGTGCCATAGAAAAGGCTGAAATATTGCTGGTGGCTTGGAGTTCAAAAGAAAAGCATGTATTATTTACCCGCCTTAAACTATTTAGCAAACCATTTAAGTCCGTAATACTAAATTAGAAAACAAGGGGTTGGTGCTTTAGCATTTCGTGTGTTGGGAGATAATCAGCTTGATTACAGGCTTGAATGCCTTAAAGAAAAGTTANTAAGGAAAAGTTCATAATTTGCTTGAACTGATTTTAAATATTTTGGTTTGTTTGTTTATTTATTTTTGTTTTCTCCTATCTAGATTTTTTAGTTTCAAGAGAGGAGAGATTGTTTTAGTCCAGATATCCTTTCTGTCTCCAAAATCTAGAATGGTAGCCGATGATAGAAGATGTTGAATAATATTTGCTAATTAGATGAGTACAAAGGAGAGAATGGCTAAGTGGATAAGTAAACAAGTGAACTGTGAACGAGTAAGTGCGTGTGTGTGGAGACATGCATACTCTGTAATTTGATAATATCCAGCACTATCATTTAACTTGGTTCTGACAGGCTTTTTCCTTCAACATAAACACAGATTTCTAAGCTACGAGGGGCCTGGGGACAAAAACAGGGCCACAGCTGCGCTGTGTTTTCCAGATGGTGTTTGTCAACAGCATCATAACTGTTTATTACTTGAATGGGAATTTTCCAATAAATACCACCATCACGGGGGAAGAAAGGACTGGTGACCTTACTAGTGTTTTGAATTCATCAAATATATCAAACTATCTCAAAAGTTTGGGGTTTGACGTAACACTAAATGCATTTTTGCCAGATACTGTCAACTTTCATTTAAAAATCCATTTCAGGTCACAAACTTGATTGTGTCCTTTCCTCTTGGGTCAACTACTACACGGGCCCGACTTTACGTGTGTAATTGCAGCTGGCCTTCTGTGCCTGCCCTGTTGTGCATTGCTGCCCTCTGTTGTTTACAGTTCTACTAGTAGAGTTAAATCTTCCTCTGATTTTGTAGGTGAGACAGAAATTTCAAACTATGATTGATCTTATGTAACCTTTGCTCCTGTACAGAGCATTATTTTTGC
>NW_023184016.1:0-1293 GCF_002007445.2 Ailuropoda melanoleuca | reverse complement strand
GAAAACCTGGACTCATCCACAGCCTGCAGGAGAGAAGAGCTGACCTGCAAACCTAGGGAGCAAGAGACAGTATTAGTATTAATATTAATAGCTTTAGTTGTAGTAAGCCACTGAGATTTGAGAAGTTTGCTACAGAAGTAGTTTTGCCAAAAATATCAAACATGACTTGGAGCAGGTTTCCATACTCAGCAATGACAGGAAATACAGGGGACACAGCATGTTAAATGACATCATGGGATTCACTCAGCTCCATCCTGTGAGAAACCCTGTGGGACAAAGACCCTATGAGGTTTGTTTTTTTTTTTTTACAAAAAAAAAATTGCAAAGAGTGAAAAGGAGATGGAAGAGGAAATTAAGATGAAAGGGACTTGAAAGACATTCAGCCAATTGCACTGTATATTTTAATTTAATCAATACCATTTGCTAGACACCCCTAGATTCAAGAGTGGCCGAGGGTGACTACTTGCAGGCGGAGGATGGAGGGTCATGGACAGAATTTGGTTGTAGGCTGGGTGTCCACACCCACCCGCCTCTGCCCCTCGGGGTGGCACGAAGTTGAGGGTGTGCAGAGAAGGAGGCTGAGCCGGAGATCTCATCTGTACACTTTTTCCAGGCCTACAGTGTCGGGGGTTTACCAGATTGATCTAAAGAGTTCTCCAGATGGTCTTCTACAGGCAACGGGAGTCCAGGGAGAGCGCTGAGCATGTGCATGCCATGATGCAGTTTAGGAAGATGACTTCAGCAGCCTAGAAGAGGGTGGGTTGATGCGGGTGGGAAGCGAGGCAAGCAGCTCGGCTCAGAGGCCCTCACAATGATGGGAACTGCCATCGGTGGTGAGGCAGCTGGGCTGGGGATGGAAACAGAAACACAGGAAAATCCAAACACGGGTAAATTACATGGTGACAGAATGTCCACTTGTGACAAAGAGCAGTATTGCTCACGCGTTTCCAGGTCATGAAATGATGATGGTATCTATAGTCAAGAATCAACTTAAAAATGTTGGATTTCATACCTATGTCTGGCTTTATAACAGGAAAGTCGGGGCAGGACTGGACGTGCCACCTCAGGAGAGTGTCCCCCCTGAGATGGTGCCATCACGGCCGCGCAGCCTGGTGGCCGAGAGCGAACCGTGACATGACCATGATGGAGACAAAGAACTTTCCAGCAAGGAGGTGGAAGGCAGACAGGGGTACGGCGAAATTAAGGAAGGAAGCAGGGTAGTTATTCGTAGCTATTCTTCTGTTATAACTCTGAAATATGTGTGTTTAAAGACTGAATAGAAAGTAATTGATT
>NW_023184015.1:0-1854 GCF_002007445.2 Ailuropoda melanoleuca | reverse complement strand
TTTAATGGGAAAAGACACAGAAACTTTGGAGATGTTACATGAAGCAGATAGTAACAGAGCCCACCCCCCTCTCCCTAACAGAGATTTTCAGTTTTCCTGAATGTTCCATGAGGATGACAGCTATCAATACTACGTGTGAAGTCTCCCCCCGTGCATTGCTCCAAACGTCTCCTCTCATCTGCCCATTANAACGTCTCCTCTCATCTGCCCATTCTGGAGACTCTGGCCACCTGTCTGCTTGAAATCAGGTGATAGTCACTGATTCAAAAGAGCCCAGCACATTCCTGGTAGTTCACTGAAGGGGTGGATTAAGGGATGGAATCTTCAAGAACATTCCACAGAGTACCATGGCTGCCTGAGGTCCAATGGTGCCAATAGGATTATAGATCTTTTTCTGTCCTTCTTTGTTTATATTTTCCAAATATACTACTCTGTGAATTAGTCATGACAAGCTCTAGGGTAACTAGAGAACCCTTAAATCAGTAGCTTGGCACAATAACTTTTTTCCCCCCTAAACTAAAACCCCAATGCCATCTTGTAACT
Organism: Ailuropoda melanoleuca; assembly: GCF_002007445.2. Taxonomy (NCBI): domain Eukaryota; kingdom Metazoa; phylum Chordata; class Mammalia; order Carnivora; family Ursidae; genus Ailuropoda; species Ailuropoda melanoleuca. The sequence goes on along the minus strand of NW_023184015.1, from coordinate 1,311 downwards.
ATGCCATTTCGGATACATGGCGCTGAAGGCTGAGGCAGCAGGGGAAGAGAGGGCATAGAGGAGCCACACCTGCCCCTAAATACTTTAGGACAGAAGACACAAGTGTCATTTCAGCCTACCCTTCTTCGGCTGAATTAACCACACGGCAAGGCACTGGGAAGTATGTTCTTCATTTTTTTTCTTTTAACAATTTTATTTGTTTGTTTGAGAAAGAGAGATAGCAAGAGAGCACCAGCAGAGGGGAGAGGAAGAAGCAGGCTCCCTGCTGAGCGGGGAGCCTAGTGTGGGGCTCGATCCCAGGACCCTGGGATCATGAGCTGAGCCAAAGGCAGACACTTCACCGACGGAGCACCCCAGGCGCCCCTGGTGTTCTTGTACCAGGAAGTCTACTAAACCACATACAGAAGACCCTGGTAATTCCTTTTTTTTTTTTTTNGGGGCTCGATCCCAGGACCCTGGGATCATGAGCTGAGCCAAAGGCAGACACTTCACCGACGGAGCACCCCAGGTGCCCCTGGTGTTCTTGTACCGGGAAGTCTACTAAACCACATACAGAAGACCCTGGTAATTCTGATCATCCTCTCTAGTGCATAGTATTTTTTTTTTAAGATTTTATTTATTTATTTATTTATTTGAGAGAGAGAGAGAGACAGCCAGGGAGAGAGGGGACACAAGCAGGGGGAGTGGGAGAGGAAGAAGCAGGCTCCCAGAGGAGGAGCCTGATGTGGGGCTCGATCCCAGAACACCGGGATCACGCCCTGAACCAAAGGCAGACGCTTAAGGACTGCGCCACCCAGGCGCCCCTAATGAATAGTATTTTTAACACACTCACCCGGGTAAAGGATATTGTCACATTAGAATTAATCTATGAAGGAAACTGTGTGCTGTCTCTACAGGGAACCATTCACAAAGGTCCCTGGCTTTTGTAAAATAGTTGGCTGATTTTCCAGGTCTTGGGAAGCTCTCAGCAATTTGCCAGCTCCCTCCCACAGATACTTAAACCTCTCCATTCTGGAATAAAGCAAATTCAGGGCACTGATCCCTGTGTTATACGATGGGTATAGGCTGGTTCACCAAGAAACACGNTTGACCCCACGGCCACCCTCCATGTGGTCTCAGGATGGCTGCTTCTGCTTGAGACATTGGCCTCCCAGAATTTCATCCAAAGGCAGAATGAGGCATTTCTCTGGTGCAATGACTTTTATCACGGAAGGACACCTTTTCCCACAATCTTCACCCTCGGCACACTTGCCTTGCATTGGCCAAGGCCACACACACAAACACACACTTAACAAATCACCGGCCAGAGCT
>NW_023184014.1:0-556 GCF_002007445.2 Ailuropoda melanoleuca | reverse complement strand
TTTTGGAGTTAGTATATTATAAAAACAAGCAAAACAAATAACTTAATGTAAAAAATGTACCACTGTGGTGCAGGGTGTTGACAGCGGAGGAGGCTACGCATCAGTGGGGACACCGATCTACAGGAACCCTCTGTACGTTCTACTCAATGTTTTCTGTGAAATTAAAACTTCTCTAAAAAAAAATACATACATACATATATAGATATATATAGATANATAGATAGATATCTTATTACACTAAAAGGACATACAGAGATACCGAGAAGTCTGCACCTACCTCATTTACATTTAATTGCTGAGGAGTGTTTCTAACTCACTGCTACTCACCCATGCTAGATGGAGCCAGTCTCAGCCTCATTGGAGGAATCAGTTAACACATTGTAAGATAATCGTATATGGACTGGACATTAAGAGGGGCAGCCACTCTTGGGGCGCCTGGGTAGCACAGTCGTTACGCATCTGCCTTCGGCTCAGGGCGTGATCCTGGCGTTCCGGGGTCGAGTCCCACATCGAGCTCCTCCGCTGGGGGCCTGCTTCTTCCTCTCCCACTCCCCTG
>NW_023184013.1:442-855 GCF_002007445.2 Ailuropoda melanoleuca | reverse complement strand
TCCTGAGTCTTTTCTTGTTGACATGATGTATCACACTGATTGATTTGCGAATGTTGAACCACGCTTGCATCACAGGGATGAATCCCACTTGGTCGTGATGGATAATCCTTTTAATGTACTGTTGGATATTATTAGCAAGATCTTGTTGAGGATTTTGGCGTCCATATTCATTAGGGAAATCGGTCCGTAATTCTCCTTTTTGAGGGGGTCTTTGCCTGGTTTGGGGATCAAGGTAATATTAGCCTCATAGAATGAGTTTGGTAGCTTTCCTTCTGTTTCTATTTTTTGAAATAGCTTCAGGAGAATAGGTATTATTTCCTCTTTGAATAGTTGGTAGAATTCCCCAGGAAAACCGTCCAGGCCTGGAGTTTGTTATTTGGAAGGTTGTTTATCACTGACTCAATTTCTTCATA
>NW_023184013.1:0-211 GCF_002007445.2 Ailuropoda melanoleuca | reverse complement strand
TTTGCTTTTGGATAAGTCTTGCCAGTGGTCTGTCAATTTTATGGATTCTCTCAAAGAACCAGCTTCTAGTCCTGTTGATTTGCTCTACTGTACTTCTGTCTTCTAATTCATTCATTTCTACTCTAATTTTGGTCAACTGTTTCCTCGTGAGTGGGTTAGGCCTGTCCCTTTGTTGCTGTTCCAGCTTCTTGAGGTGAGAATATAAAAACTG
>NW_023184012.1:0-1335 GCF_002007445.2 Ailuropoda melanoleuca | reverse complement strand
GAAGAGGAGTCCCAGCTGCAGATTTTAAAATGATACCATGCCAACCTTCTCCCCCACGCCCCCAGCAAAACTAAACAATGAACTGCATCCGTAATAGTGGCTAGTAAGTGAGAAGCAGCTGGGACACCCCCCCTTGCCCAGGTGTGATGGTTTTATTTGGGGCCATGTCATTATGACAGCACATCCTGTTGTTGGAAGACCGTAGTTTGTCATATTGTCTAGCTTGCAGGCTGCTGATGGTAAGAGTGAAGTCTGTCTGAGACCCGCCGCCGCTGAACCGGGCGGGCACCCCATTAGCTCAGGTGGAACGGAGGTAAATGAGGGCCTTCAGCCCCTCCAGGTCCGTGCTGGTACAGGCTAAGCAGGGCTTCCCGGCCATGTGGAGGAGGCTCTCACTGGCCCTGCAGCCGATGGAGACGCTCTCTTGGGAAGCGGACAGGACCCCGCAGCTTGGGGGAGTGCCCTGTGCCCGCTGGAACCTGCCATCAGAGGCACACTGGGCTGATGCGGAGACGCTGTGATTCTATTAGAGCCAGAAAGGGCCTCCCAAGGTGAGGCCAGACCCTAAGCAAGCCTGTGTGGTTAAAGGCATTCATTTCCCATCCCCTCCAATTACCACTCTTCTCAGGGAGCACGAGGATGGCACCTGAGGGAACTTTCAACTTGGGGACATTCTGTCACCTGGAACACAGGAACGGGAGCCTGAGGATCTGGGCATGGCGGCACCATCTGGCTGCCTCTCCCCGCCCCGAGGCTGCTCAAACCCTGTCCCTAGAAAAGACCCAGTTATCAGCATCTGGCTGTAGGGCTGGGCCTGTGGTGGAGGCAGTAGGGGTGGGAGATGGATGCAGATCCCCTGGGAGGATGAAGACAGAGCTGGCAGAGTCAAAGGTTGGGGTGGTACCTGGTGAAGTGGCTGCCTGCCGTTCCCCTGGGCCGCCTGCTCTTGCCTGGCCTAACCCGTGACAAGTGACAAACACCTAGATTATTGGTTAGGAGATGATAAATCACATGTCGCTTAGCCTGCTCCTGTTTGGGGAAACTCACTGGGAGGACATTTTGCAGAAAACAAAGAATTTGCTCATGAGAGAGAAAGTATTGAGGTGACGGGTAAAGGGTGTGCTCTTGACCTGTGGGCTGGGATTCACGCAGGTTTGTCTTCCGTGCTTTGTCATGGTGCACATGACACGTTAACGTTAGAGGCACGGTGAGCCGGAAGTTGGGCACAGGTTTTTCTCCACTCTGAGTGGGAGTGACCCCTCCTCCTGCGAGGGCTTCGTGGGGACACGACATTGGTTTCTGGGACTGAGCAGATGGGAGAGTCCTGGTCTTAAC
>NW_023184011.1:222-773 GCF_002007445.2 Ailuropoda melanoleuca | reverse complement strand
GCTGACAAATTCTGGTTAAACTGACTTAGCGGGATTCTTGCTAAAACTAGATTTTTGCAAGGGAGTGTAAAGATGGGCCTAGAAGAAAGATCAGGAGCCTGACTAAAGTTCGGTCAAGCAATTTGTCAGAAGCCAGATTGAAAATTATAAGAATCTTTAGACAAGCTAAAGTTCCCTTCCATGAAACATTAGTGTATAAATTTTACTATGGAATAACTGAGATTCCGCTTCCAAGATGAACGACTCATGAGTCCTTTGTTTTGAGGTAATTAGCAATAGTAAGAATAAAGGAGGTGGGAAGTTATGTATATCAGTCAGGGCTTTCCAGAAAAATAGAACCAATTTTTCTCTTTCTTTCTTTTCTTTCTTTCTTTCTTTCTTTCTTTCTTTCTTTCTTTCTTTCTTTCTTCCTTCCTTCCTTCCTTCCTTTCATTCAAGGAATTGGCTCACACCATTGTCGGGTGAGGGCTGGTAAGTTCGAAATCTGAACTCTGTGGTCCAGGCCAGCAGGCTGGACACTCAGGCTGGAGGTGATGCTGCAGTCTTTAGGC
>NW_023184011.1:0-144 GCF_002007445.2 Ailuropoda melanoleuca | reverse complement strand
TTTAACTGGATTGGATGAGGCCCACTCACATTATCGTGGGTGATCTCCTTCACCTAGGTCAACTGGTTGTAGATGTTAGCCATGTCTACAAAATACCTTCAGAGAAACACCTCAGTGTTTGAATGAGTAACTGGGCACCATAAC
>NW_023184010.1:0-788 GCF_002007445.2 Ailuropoda melanoleuca | reverse complement strand
TTTTCTCTTCACATGAATTTAGAGTTTCTGAGACATAAACTGAAGAACGTGATTAGTTGTTCAGGTCAGGCTGACAGAGATTGGAGTCGTTGCTGAACAGACCCCGTAACCCTTGAAAACATAAGTGGGTGTGCAGCTGCGCTGTACGAATTCATAGGTGACACGGGCTTTAATAACCTCTTAAATGAAGAATAATGTATGTCGAAATTCACCCTTCAATGTTAGTAATTTAAAATCTTCCCTAAAGGGTTTCAGCCAACTTTTTTTTTTTTGTAAAATAAATGATTCTACATCTTGTCATTATTATGTCATCATTTGTTTTATCTGAAAATGGTGGAAGTTCTAAATATCAAGAAAAAATGCATAATTCTGTGCGGTATTTTGTCAAATACAACCTAATACTTTCCATTTTATTGTCACATTAAATGCTATGCACGTTTCAAAGACTTCTTTGTATCAAATATATTGGAAACAGTGCATCTTTTGATACGATCTTTGCATACTGTAATCTTTTATATATTAAAGTTTTTTACATGAATACAGACCTGTAAATAATCACATTTTATATCTGGCCTGTTCTGTCTTTAACAGAGCATCAAGAAGAAGAACACCAACAAACAGGAGATGAGCACATACTTGCGGTTCATCGTCTCCCGCATGAAGGAGAGGGTAAGTCCTACGGAGGGCTCAGGACCTCCCAGAGCGCGTTGCAGACCGGTCCCTTCCCGACCCGCAGGGAAGCGACACTGAACCACCGACGGCAGGAGGAAGGGTGCAGAGCGCTGCCG
>NW_023184009.1:258-677 GCF_002007445.2 Ailuropoda melanoleuca | reverse complement strand
GGCCGGCGCGTCTCTGTCCTTTGTTTCCAACCCCGCCAGCCGCCAGTCGCCAGCCGCCCCGCACGGGCTCCTGGAGCTCCCTGTCTCAGTCTGGTGTCTCGCGGGTGCTGACTGCGAGTCCGCCTGCTNGCACGGGCTCCCGGAGCTCCCTGTCTCAGTCTGGTGTCTCGCGGGTGCTGACCGCGAGTCCGCCTGCTCCCCAGTGCAGGTGGTCCTCCAGCCGCCAGCCGCCCCGCACACGCTCCCGGAGCTCCCGGTCTCAGCCTCGATCCAGTGAGCACACCGGAGCTCCGGAGCTCCGTGAGATGCTTGGTGGTGCACGCTCCCGGCTCACGGACTCAGTCTGCCGTTTCCAGAGTGCGGGTCCGCGGTCCGCCCGCTCCCCGGTGCAGGTGGCCCGCCAGCCGCCCTGCGCGCGC
>NW_023184009.1:0-173 GCF_002007445.2 Ailuropoda melanoleuca | reverse complement strand
CCTGCCAACTGCCAGCCGTCCCGCGCGCGCTCCCGGAGCTCCCGTTCTCAGTCTGCTGTCTCAAGCGTGCGGGTCCGTGGTATGTCCGCTCCCGCGTGCAGGGTGCTACCGCTTCCCGGCGCCCTGACACGGCGGCTCCCTCCCCCTTCTGTTTAGCTTCCGATATCTGTGCG
>NW_023184008.1:0-1390 GCF_002007445.2 Ailuropoda melanoleuca | reverse complement strand
TAAACCTCCTGTACACCAGCCAAAAGAAAGTTGTAACATTTATTTTTCTGATATACATATATTAGATAAGTAGACTTTTAAGTCAGACAAAAAGGTATTAGGAAAGATAATAAAGGATATTTTAAAATGAGAAATTCGTAACTATATCAGTAAGATAAACTTCTAAATTCGTATGTCCTCAGTAATATAGCTTCAAATTGAAAGCATTAGATGAGAAATCCACATCATCAAAGGAAATTTTTCCAAGTCCTTCTCATATCTGATAGTAGACACAGATCAACATNCTCATATCTGATAGTAGACACAGATCAACATAGAAACACAGTATCTAAATGAATTAATAAATCTGAGCTAATTATCAAATGCCATACAGAGTGTTCTTTACAAGTGAGTATAAAACATTTAGCAAAACTGACCATGAGATGGCCATAAAGCAACTTTCAAAACACCTCAAAGGACAGAAATAATTCACTTTGTTCTCTAACCATACAGGAATTCAGCAAGGAATTAGTAGAAAAAAGTATCTGGAAAAAGCTCTATTGTTTGAAAACTAAGCAAACCCTGTAAAAAATAGTCCATGGGTCACAGGAGAAATCTCAATAGAAATTAGGGAAAAAAATGTGAACTGAATGACAATGATACATTATAAAACAGAGATAAAAACTATGAAATATAGCTTAAAACGTGTTTAGAAAATATATGGACTTCAGTGCACATACTAGAACAGAAAAGAGATTAGGAAAGAATGTGGAAAACAGTGATCTAACTATTTACAGCAAAACGTTAGAAAATAAAAAGGAAATTCAACCCAAAGAATGCTAACAAGGAAAAAAATAACAGAAAAATAAATAAATACAATTAAAAAAAAAAAAACTACAGCAGTAAGAAAACCTAACAAACCTAAAATAACTTATTTGGTAAGATTAACGTTACTGATAATTTCTGACAACAATGATAAGAAAAAAAGAGAGAAAAATACAAATCACAAATGACTCAAGAGAGTAAAAAATGCATGCCACAGAACAGGAGTTAGAGAATAATATAGTTGCAATACTTATTTCTGACATATGTATTGTATCCAGAAATATGTGAAGAAAAATCCATTTTTAAAAGACACATCCCAATTCAAAATAGGCAAAAGGATTGTAGAGACACTTCACTAAGAAAGATATAATATTCCAATGGCTAATGATCATATGAAAGGAGCTTAAGCTTAGCAGCAGTAGTCTTTGGAAAATGCAAATTAAAACCACCCATAGGACATTGGACACACCCACTGAAAGGCTTAAAGGGTCGGGGTGGGGGATATAATACCAAATTTTTTTTTTTGACAATACCATATGTTGGTAGGAATGTGGAGGCACTGCTTTCGGGCTTTATATTGGTACAA
>NW_023184007.1:638-1622 GCF_002007445.2 Ailuropoda melanoleuca | reverse complement strand
GCTGTGTCACTACAGGGTTGCTCAGGAGGACTGGGGGTGTGCGGGGTCGGCCGAACATGGGACAGAGGCACCGGGAACGCTCCAGGAGGATGGTCTCAGGTATATTTTTGTGTGGTTCCATGTGTCACTTTTACCGCGCATTGGCCAGACTGGAAAGGACAGGGCGGGAGAGGGTAGTGTCACTCAAGAGTTGAACAGGCACCAGGAAAAAGCAACTGCTGTCCTGGCCTCAGACTTCTGCCAGCACCGTGGGATCACCCAGGTCCTCTCTGGCCCTCTGTTCCCCCTGTACTACCATCTGCCATGACAGCTCTGGGCAAAACTGTGTCATCAAACTCCCACCCTCTGCCTCACTCACCTCAGGCCTGGCCAGACCAAGACCACCAGGGAAGCCCACCATCCTTGCAGTGAGAGACCAAAGGCTGTAAGTCCCTCCGAGCTGGCCAGCCCTCTGGGGTTCCCCACACACACCCCTGATGGTAGTGAAGGAAACCCAGCTGGAATCTGAGCTATGCTGTCTGCTCATCTCACCTTCACTGAGAAGAAACGGATCCTACCCACGAGGCATACTTTACATTGACACTCTAAAAAACACGTTTTCTTAGGGACTTTCACGCCGAACTATCTGCTGCAAGGCAAAAGGTCAGTAGTGAGATTTTCTTCAGTACAATTTCATCGCACATGCTTATAGGAGTCCCTAAAGCTGGTTGTGTACGACATGAGGTATGCAGTTTGCCATTTCCTTCAAATCTGAGCTACCGAGCGCTGAGCACACTTAGTATGTATTTTTGTTGCTTTCACAGTATGATGACTTTTCTCAACTTCATCTCCAGACCCAAGGACAGGGAACAAAGGCAACACAGATTTACACATTTGAAATGTCACCAGAACCCTGAAAACCCAGGTTCTCACAGGAGCTGAACGTTAAGGACCACGGTGACAGGAAGGGGAGGCAAATAGCAAGTAACCAAAAGAAAATGTCTC
>NW_023184007.1:0-217 GCF_002007445.2 Ailuropoda melanoleuca | reverse complement strand
AGAATATGGCTTATAAATTATACGATGGTTTTTAGGAGCTAGGGAATCCAGGGACCAACCTCATTCTATCTTATTCTCCCTTCAATCTGCTAAATTGTTAACACATTCTGCCACCTGCTATCTGAAGCGTGGCCAGGCAGGGGCAACAGTGAGTAAACATGAGCGCAAACCCCACCCCAAAGCCAATTCTTCCTTCATTTTGTTAAACCTTGCTCAT
>NW_023184006.1:939-1214 GCF_002007445.2 Ailuropoda melanoleuca | reverse complement strand
GGGCGCTGAGTCCTCGGTAATCCTGAAGGTTTTCATTCATGCTCCCTGACTCACGAGAGATGATGATCGTTAATATTTCCCTGACTGTGTGGTGTCTCATTGATCACTATGGGGCACTCGCGTCAGGCTTCCGCGACCACTTTGCCTCTTGTTTTCCTATTCACGAAGGGTGATGATAGTGCTAAGATGGTCCCTGTACGGTGTTGTTTCTGACGGACGTGTTTTGGGCCTTTTCGTTCCATTGCCGCCAGCAGTTTTGACAGGATTTCCCCAGG
>NW_023184006.1:628-810 GCF_002007445.2 Ailuropoda melanoleuca | reverse complement strand
AGGCCGTCGTGACTTCAAGGGCTTTCCCTTCTCACGTTGTTTCTTGGTTCTAGGGGCTGGGGCCTCCCCAGGCACCTACACCCGATGTGGAATCGGGGTCCCCAGTGAAAACGCTGCTGTTCGCTGGTGGTGTTTTCCTGGACTCTCTGCTTTATTACCAATGAGAAGGGCGCTGAGTCCTC
>NW_023184006.1:0-177 GCF_002007445.2 Ailuropoda melanoleuca | reverse complement strand
CCTCCCCAGGCCCCTACACCCAATGTGGAATCGGGGTCCCCAGTGAAAAGGCTGCCGTTCGCTGGAGGTGTTTTCCTGCACGCTCTGCTTTATTACCAATGAGAACGGCGCTGAGTCCTCGAAAATAATGAACCTTTTCTTTCATGCTCCCTTACTCACGAGAGATGATGATCGTTC
>NW_023184005.1:0-949 GCF_002007445.2 Ailuropoda melanoleuca | reverse complement strand
GAGTTAAGAGATGAAAATAAACTTTCAGCTATTTTAGCCATTTTCTCATGACTGATCGAAGTGACAAAAAATAATAGTGATGACAATAATAATCGAGTGCTATTATGTGTCAGATGCTGTGCTAACCATTTTTCATAGGGTTATCTGATTTAATCTCTCAAAGGATCCTGGGAGACAGGTAGTATTAAACTCATTTCACAAACAAGCAAAGGTTATAGATGTTAATTAACTTGCCCAAGGTCATAGAGTTTAAGTGGTACTACTGGGATTGAAACTCAGGTCTGTCCGCTTCCAAATCCCATACACTTAACAAACACAATGTCATGTTTATGCAGTGCTTGCCACTTAAAAAAATTCTTATATGTGACCTCTCTTACCCCAAATCTCACTTTAAATCATAATAAAATGTAATGATAATTGTGGCAAGACTAAGCTGAAGGCAAACTAAGTTTGGTCTTGAAGACAAGAAAGTAACATGTTGCATAGCTGGATTTTGATACCCAAGAATATCCTCCTACCAGCTCGTGGTCATAATGGGGCCCTTTATTTGAATTGAGTGAATAGGTCAAATTGGAAATTTGGTTTGTGATCTGCTGCAACACCCCTGGCCGGTTGACCCCAGCAGAGGAAATCAGTGATCCTATCTATGAATCAAATATGGCTACGGAAAGAGATCAAGCACATTCCTGCAGCTAGAGAAATTGTTCAATTCAAGTTTGCATTTAATATTATCGGTCACAATAGATTGCCACTAAGGAAGACCAACTGGACATCACCATCGTCATCGTCATCATCATTATATAGTATTATTAATGAAGAGCGAGCTAGACATTTATTCACTCCAGGCACAATTACGGAGTTCTACTGTTGGCCAGGCGCTATTGTAGGTGTGTGGATTCAGCAGCAATCATGACACGTAAGATACAGCTTTGGCAGACATTGTGGTTGA
>NW_023184004.1:0-1282 GCF_002007445.2 Ailuropoda melanoleuca | reverse complement strand
ACTAATGGCCCATTAACTGCTCTCTTTGGCCAGATAACACTTCCCCTCTTCTTTTCTAGAAATTCTGTTTGCCTCCCCTGCAGTCCGACCAGCTCTTTCTGGTGGTTGCCATCTCTCTGTCCCCACCCTCCACCTGCACACACCGAGGCCAGACTTGGAGAGCTGCTCCGTGATAAGAGGGCCATCGATCCCCTTTCACGAGCGGCGCTGCCCTCCTGGACCCATCTCAAGGCGTCTGGGGGTTCAGTTTCCCCTCACAATGAGGGCATTTAGCCGGACTCGGCTCTCCTGGGACAGTGAGAGGCAGAAACCGGAGGAATAGCGGGGAGGAGAAAGAGAAGCAGCAGGACCCAGCACAACTGCCCATTCCGAGGGGCATGCGCTGGGAGAATGAGGCCCTGCCAGGTCAGATTTCAGAGATTTCTTAGGAAGGGCCTCTGCGTGGCTTGTGTTCCCCACTGGTGGGCTGATCGATAGGGCACGGCGCCCAAGGAGGGACAAAGTCAGAGGCCCCATTCAGACAAGCCGAGGCAAGGGTCCAGCCCGAGCGGGGCAGCATGGGGGCCAGGAGAACAAGGGCTCTGTGTTTCTGGGCACAGGGCTGGGAAGCACATGCCCCCCGGCTCCAGCCCAGCACTGGATGCAATCANGACGCAATCAGTAATCCATGATGTGGCTGGAGGAATCCGGGGCTGGGCGGCACCAGGGCCGTGTGATCTAGCCGTGAGCGGAGTTTCCTCGGTGAGCTGCATTTGGGGTGAGCAGTTCTGCTTCTCGGTGGCCAGGCCGGCTCTGGGACAAAGATGACTCCAGGAGGCAGCCAGGTCCATCCCAGGAACCTGAGGGGAGGGCTTGCGTGTTCTTCCCCTGGAGACAACGAAGATCCCAGGGAACAGGTTGCAAACTCTAATGCCCGCCGGGGCCAGGCAGGTGAAGTTAAGGCTGGTTTGTCGCAGACCTGGGAAGGTGGGGGGCCCATGCCACATCCGATGGCTCCATGTACCACGGCCGACCGGTGAGCTAGGTTGAGATGACGGCTCTTCTCCCTGCTAGCTAGGTCACCTCACACAAGCAATTTGATCTTGTGCCTCAGTTTCCCCACATGGAAATTTGGGTTAGCGCCAGCACTTGTGAGGGTCAAGTGATTAACACACAAATCGCTTAGCACAGTTGATTTTCTCTTTTAAGACAAGCAAGTGCCCTGGGTTTGTATTCAAGAGCTCCAGGTTAGGTACCTGGGTGGCTCAGTGGAGAGTTTCCCATTACCATATGGTCATGTTGT
>NW_023184003.1:0-999 GCF_002007445.2 Ailuropoda melanoleuca | reverse complement strand
CATTGCTGTTGAGCTAACAATTCATCCATCCATTCTGCAGCTGATGCACCTTTATATTGTTTTCAGCTACCAGTAACGCAATCCTGCTGCAGGGGGGTTTTGTCCATGTATTCTGATACACATAAAATGGCCTTTTTAGAGCAGTAGTTTACACACTTAAACATTCATTGCGAAGACATAAATATGTTTATGTACTTCATTGCAGAACTTTGATATATGTAAGGCAAAAACTAACCAACCTAAAGGATAATATACAAGTTACAATCATAATTGGGGATGTTAACACTTCTTTCTCACTAATTGTTAGAACGAGTAAACAAGAAGCAAATCAGAGTGCAAAAGATATATCTTGACTTAATGGTATTTGTAAGACACTATATCCAACATTAGCTGAACACACTTCTTTTTCTTTTTTTTTTTAAGGACATGAATGAAACATTTATTCTGTCTTAATTGAGTGAACTGTATTTCAGGATAAGCAGCTAATGTCAGACCGTTTTTAATTTAAATTCAATTTAATTAAAATACTGTATTATTGGCTTCAGGGGTAGAATTTAGTGATTCATCAGCTGCATACTTAATGTCCGTCACCCATGTACCNTTAATTAAAATACTGTATTATCGGCTTCAGGGGTAGAATTTAGTGATTCATCAGCTGCATACTTAATGTCTGTCACCCAGGTACGCCATCACCCCAACACCTCCCCTCCATCAACCCTGTCTGCTTTTTATAGTTAAGAGTCTCTTCTGGTTTGCCTCCCTCTTTGTTTTTATCTTATTTGTCCTTCCCTTCCCCTATGTTCATCTGTTTTGTTTCTTAAATTCCGCATGGGAGTGAAATCATATGGTATTTATCTTTCTCTGACTGACTTATTTTGCTTAGCATACTACCCTCTAATTCCATCCAAATCATTGCAAATGGCAAGACTTCAATCGTTTTGCTGGCTAAGTAATATTCCATTGTCTATATATACCACCTCTTCTTTATCCATTCATCTG
>NW_023184002.1:0-545 GCF_002007445.2 Ailuropoda melanoleuca | reverse complement strand
CCCCACTGGAGAGAAGTCTCCACGAGAGCAGAGAAACCTTGTCTCTTAAACTCGTGTATATTCTCTAAAGCGGTCCCTGCTGCCAGGACTGTGACATGAATGAATGGCCCGCGGCCTGCCGCCCACAAGCCCCAGGTAGGCTCTGCTCACGTAGCCATGTTCCAGCACTGCCGGTCGTTCCTCCCATCANTCCCGTCGTCACAGATGCGTTGTGACCACTGGCGCAGCCCGCCCAGAGCGGGGCTGCGGGAATGCGGGGGGCTCCCCATGATGACAACTTGCCGAAGCCGTGGGTCTCTCCTGTCTGCCAGGGACAGCTTGTGGTACCAACGCCGGGGGCCCCCCGGTCTGGGGGAAAAAAAGCAAACCGGGATCCAGAGAGAAGGAAAAATAGGAAAGCAGGTCGATTCGGGGTGGCTAATTATTTTTCCTTGCTGCCGTTACCAATAATCTCATGTATGTAACCAGCGTGCTTCCTTCATTCCTGTGGGCTCAAAGCCTGATCAGTGGCAGCCGCTAATATTTACCGAGCTTTACTTTGCCTC
>NW_023184001.1:379-577 GCF_002007445.2 Ailuropoda melanoleuca | reverse complement strand
AATGACTGAGCCACTCAGGTGCCCCAGGAGGGTTGTGTTTTCATTACCATTTGTTCCCATGTATTTTTTTAATTTTTTCCTTTAATTTCCTGGTTGACCCATTCATTCCTTAGTAGGACTTTTAAAAAATATTTTATTTATTTATTTGTTTATTTATTTATTTATTTATTTAGAGAGCGAGCAGGGGGGAGGGGCAAA
>NW_023184001.1:0-269 GCF_002007445.2 Ailuropoda melanoleuca | reverse complement strand
GAAATCAAGAGTCAGACACTTAACCGACTGAGCCACCCAGGTGCCCCTAGTAGGATGTTCTTTACCCTCCATGTATTTGTGGTCTTTCCAAATTTTTTCTTGTGGTTGACTTCAAGTTTCGCAGTGTTGTGGTCAGAAAATATGCATGGTATTATCTTAGTCTTTTTGTATATTTTGAGGTCTGATTTGTGACCTGGGGGATGTCCCATGTGCACTTGAAAAGACTGTGTATTCTGCTGCTTTAGAATGAGATGTTCTGAATATATCTG
>NW_023184000.1:0-1123 GCF_002007445.2 Ailuropoda melanoleuca | reverse complement strand
GCTCTCTATTGATTCTTCGGTTTAGTCATATTCCTCAACTCTAGGATTCATTTATCTTGATTTCTATTTGTTTTTTGAACTCAATTTTTACTGCCTTGTTTTACTAATTTTTAGTTGTCTGTTCTTCTGTTTCCCTGAAGTTCTTTAAGATTATTCTGAATTCTTTGTTAGATACCTGATAGATTTCCATTTCTGCAGGATTATTGGGGCTTTATTAGGTTTTTTTTTTTGTTTTTTGTTATTTTTGTTAANGTTTTTTTTTTTGTTTTTTGTTATTTTTGTTAATGTTCTATTTACCTGATTCTTTGTGAACCTTGATTCCTTGCATTGTGTTTGCACATGTGTGAAAGTGGTCTCTACTTGCAGACTTTATAGCTTCACTTGGGTAGGGAAAGACTGTCACCAGTCAATTCACTTAAGGGGCACTGGATGGGTTAGCTGATAGCTTCCATGAGCAAGTAGTCTGCTATTGGGATTCCTAGTTGAGTAAAGCTACTGCCCATGCTCTCAGGTCATGGGGGTGCCATTGGTTGGACAGAGTGTTCAAGTAGAAGCACCACATGGACGTCCTGATCAGGTAGGACCACTGCTGTGGTCTGCAGTCAGGTGGAGACATTAGTTGGACTCTGCAATCATTTCTGGCTAGGTGATTTTGTAGTCTGTGTTCCCAAATAGGGAGGTAACACTGATTGGAAACAGTGATATGGTAGGGTCATAGGTTGGGCTCTGCAATCAGTCCTTGTTAAACAGGGTCTCATGCTTTGCTCCCTGACCATATTGTGCCACTGACTGGACTCTGTGTTCAGGTAGGGCTATAGGCAAAGCTATTCAGTTTAAACTGAAGGCTGTACTCCGAAGTTGGGTTGAAGCCATAGGATGGGCTTCACAATCAGGCAGGCCTTTTCTTGTGTTCCATGGTTAGCAAGGTCACTGGCTAGGCTCTCTGGTTGGAAGGACCTCTACATTTATCCCACAATTGTGTGGGGCAAGATAATGTTCTCCACAGTCAACTGGGTTGTTGTCTCGTCTAGTTTCCTAGGCAAGGCCACAGACTATATTCAGCAATTGGCTGGGCTATAGGCTTGGATCCAGTGAGTGTTAATTCTGGACTGCACTAGGTTGG
>NW_023183999.1:0-1689 GCF_002007445.2 Ailuropoda melanoleuca | reverse complement strand
AGCATGTGGGGCCCGATAGACTATGAGAATGAGCTGACTTGCACGAAGCCTGGGGTGGTGGGAGGGCAGGTTAAAGGAACACAGAAGTTAGTAGCAGGAAGTTAGGTTATCTGTCTTGTTTTGTTTTTAAAGATTTTTTAAATTTATTTTAGAGAGAGAGAAAGTGTGAGCGGGAGAGGGACAGAGGGAGAGGGGGAGAGAGAATCCCAAGCAGACTCTCCACTGAGCATGGAGCCTGATGTGGGCTCGATCCTAGGACCCTGAGATCATGACTTGAGCCAAAATCAAGAGTCAGACGCTTAATTGACTGAGTCATGCCCGGCGCCCCAAGGTGTCTGGTTTTAATTCATTGACTGACAGTGCTGCCAATGGAGATAAGAAACAATGGGGGATGGCAAAATTGGGGGGAGNATTGGGGGGAATTTCAGGATGATTTACATTTTGGGTATGCCAAATTCCAAGAGGAATATAGACCTATTAAAGTGTGTTTGTTGTTTGTGACTTCATAAGATAAAGACTTATATCTGTCTCTTGTTTGATGTTTCTGTTGGTTTCTGCAGCACTTAAGAAAGGTATTCAAGACCTCTGTAGATGATTCCAGCTTTTCTTTTTTGCCAAATCTTAGTTGGCAGGAAGCTAAAACTCTACATCCCTAAAGCTTGCTGCTGGCCTCTGAGGAGAACAGCAGGGTCAGACTCGACTCCGTCGGTTAGAACAGGGCAGCTCCCGGAGAAGCTGGAGGGTTTCCCCAAAGCTTATTGATGCACTAAATTTACTCCCCGCTGACGGGTTTCCT
Organism: Ailuropoda melanoleuca; assembly: GCF_002007445.2. Classification (NCBI taxonomy): domain Eukaryota; kingdom Metazoa; phylum Chordata; class Mammalia; order Carnivora; family Ursidae; genus Ailuropoda; species Ailuropoda melanoleuca. Next base: position 893 of record NW_023183999.1, on the reverse strand, counting down.
GATACAGCATATCACGATGAAAGAGGTAAAGTTCCTTTCTAATGCAAGTGTTTATTTCTACCAGACTGGGAGTAGAAAGGCATTGATGAAGTGTTTATGTGTTCAGAGGAAACTTTCTGCCTCATGCCTTACGTTTGGATAGCTGCCGCTTGTGACTAGGAAATTAAGAAGAGGTCTTATGTCCTGATTGTCTCCGATATTTGGGAGTTTCTGTCCAGCTCCCCTCAGCTGGCATCACCCAGGCACATGCCTGTGCTGCCCTTAGAGCCCCTCCGCTCGTATATTGCCATTTTGTGCACGTACTTCTGCCCGATAGTCATCAGCACCGAACCACGGATTACTTCTGTAACAGGTGAAAGATTTAAAAAAAAGTGCTACTATCCTCTTGTATAAAACCACATACACAGCATGAATAGCCAAGGATGCTAGTGAGATACCCTTTAGTTGCCTCTACCAAAAAAAGAGGGGAAAAAAAAACGAAGCTGGAGATAATTTACATAGTAAAAGTGTGAAAGGTACACGTAATTGCTGTCTCTGAATTTCTACCAGAGAGGAATTCTCTCTTCTCCTTTTGTCTTTTCCACAGAACCATAAAATGCAAGTGCTGGAAGGGATCTGGAAGGATGTTTGGTTCATTTACTGGTGAGGAGCTGAGGACTGAGCAGTCACACTGGGGTGCAAATGGAATCATATCCCTGCAAATAAAAATATTACTCGGGAGACTACATTTTTCCCCAAGCTTCTGCAATGTTGATTCATTGGTGCTTCCCATGCTTCAGTGGGCTTGACATACCCTCTCGTTCTCTGTGTGTGAGAGATTCCGAGTCTTTAGTTTTGCCCCAGTGCCCTTAGATTCATTGCAAAGCATATGTCTTTTTGCGAGGAGTCCCGAA
>NW_023183998.1:0-623 GCF_002007445.2 Ailuropoda melanoleuca | reverse complement strand
CCCTGCTTGTGTTCCCTCTCTCACTGGCTGTCTCTCTCTGTTGAATAAATAAATAAAATCTTTAAAAAAAAGAAAAGAAAAGAAAAGAAAATAGAATCGGTTTATTGGCACCCCATTCTCCTGTGCGGGGAAGGGCATCCCAGCCCCTCTCACAGGTGGGGCTCAGGTCCTGACTGGGGAAAGTAAAGGATCGGGCTGGAATTTCTCAGCGAAGGAGGCTAAGTCTGTGGCCCAACTCCGGGGACCGCCCGTTCAACTCTTCAGTCACAGGCCCACAAACTGTGGTTGCCCAGCAGCCGCAGCGCAAAGCCCGGCCGGCCCTTGAGCCAACGGGGACTCTCCATTCTGGGGGAACGTGGGAGGTGTGATCTTGGCCACAGTCCTTCAGGACGGCCCTCCAGAAACAGCGTTAGAATGCTGGGGGCCCNAACAGCGTTAGAATGCTGGGGGCCCCGTGGACCCCCAGATGATTCATACATACTCTCCTTTCAGATCCCTGCGTGTTCTGCGTTCAGCCGTTTCCTGAAGGCCCTTGGGGGATGTAGACGTACTCACGCTGTGCCTGAGTGTTAATAGATACGAGACGGAAAATGGTAAGAAAACCGGGGGTAGAGATTGTCATG
>NW_023183997.1:0-2263 GCF_002007445.2 Ailuropoda melanoleuca | reverse complement strand
CCCTGCTTGTGTTCCCTCTCTCACTGGCTGTCTCTCTCTGTTGAATAAATAAATAAAATCTTTAAAAAAAAGAAAAGAAAAGAAAAGAAAATAGAATCGGTTTATTGGCACCCCATTCTCCTGTGCGGGGAAGGGCATCCCAGCCCCTCTCACAGGTGGGGCTCAGGTCCTGACTGGGGAAAGTAAAGGATCGGGCTGGAATTTCTCAGCGAAGGAGGCTAAGTCTGTGGCCCAACTCCGGGGACCGCCCGTTCAACTCTTCAGTCACAGGCCCACAAACTGTGGTTGCCCAGCAGCCGCAGCGCAAAGCCCGGCCGGCCCTTGAGCCAACGGGGACTCTCCATTCTGGGGGAACGTGGGAGGTGTGATCTTGGCCACAGTCCTTCAGGACGGCCCTCCAGAAACAGCGTTAGAATGCTGGGGGCCCNGGCCCTCCAGAAACAGCGTTAGAATGCTGGGGGCCCCGTGGACCCCCAGATGATTCATACATACTCTCCTTTCAGATCCCTGCGTGTTCTGCGTTCAGCCGTTTCCTAAAGGCACTTGGGGGATGTAGACGTACACACGCTGTGCCTGAGTGTTAATAGATACGAGACGGAAAATGGTAAGAAAACCGGGGGTAGAGATTGTCATGCATGTAGCCGTTCCTAGGAGCTTGGAATGCTGCCACAGGGCAGACGGAGAACCCGCGGAATCCGGCCCACGCCCTATTCGCGGCGCATCAATCTCGGAGGCCCAGTCTGGCGGGGCTCTGCCCCCACGCCCTCGAGGCCGGTCCCAGGGTGCTCCAGCGGGACACGGGACACGGGACAGGCCGCCCGGCAGCCTGCCCTCCTCCCGCCAGTGGCGCGCCCCCTTGCAGCCCCGGGTCTGGGCGCGACTTCAGGTCTGGCCCGGGGCCCGAGAGGGTCGCTTATGAGCGGGCACAGAGCACCCGGGGCCGCGGGGGTCAGGGACCCGCGCGGTAACCCGTCTCCCGCGCCACCTCTGGCCACCGGTCCGGGACCAGGCGGGACGCGCGTGGCGACGCCTCCCTTCCGGAGGGCGGGCGGGGACACGCGCCACCGGACAGGGGACCACGGTGCCAAGGGGGAGACCCAGGCCGCCTCCGCGCCTGGCTGTGCCCCGCCCTGGCTCCCAGGACACCATCAGTCCCCGGGGGTCCCCGCGTCCCTCTGGGCTGTGAGGAGCAGGAAGTTTGGAGGCGCAAGGGCCGCCCCACTGCGGCTGAGGGTCCGCCGGGGGCAGGGCAGGGTCCCGGGGCAGGCGGGGTCACGACTCTCGTCCCCTCCCCACTTCTGCCTGGACAGCCCGGAGCGCCGAGGGCCCCGTGGGCAGCCTGGCGTCGCCTTCCACGCAGCGTCTGCCCCAAGGGGCGCTCCGTCCCTGCTGAGAGCAGCGCGGGCCCGAGGAAGTCGCGCTGGAAGGGCTCGAGCGTCCCCTGGTGCCCGCATCCAGGTCCCAGTCAGCCTGCCCTCTCCCCACCGCCTCGCCCTGCCTCCCCCTGCAGGGCTCACTCCGAGGCCACCAGAGCATTGGAGGGCTGGCAGGCGTCTGAGGCTCTGGGGAATCTGTTTGCGGGTGTGGCCCCCACGGGGACTCTTTCCTGAAACTGGGCTCCCCGCTGAGGGCCCTGGGGACACGGGGTCCTGCCGGGTCTCCTGCCCTCTCACTCACATGGCTCCTCCTGTCGAAGCAGGGCCCACGGGGCTCGGTGGCGCGGGNGCGGCCCCGGTGCCCCTCGCTGAGCAAGTGGGGCGGGGACCTCCAGGGCACAAACGAGACGGTCCCCATGGTGGCTGGGCAGAGAGGCAGCTTCCTGGAGCAGGTCACCGCAGATCCCGGGAGCACTTGGTGTCGTCCCCCTCATGCCGAGCTCCGGAACAGCACCCCGAGGTGGAAACCGGATGCTTTGGCCCTGGCTGAGCTGCTCCGAACACATATGGTGAGGGGCTTTTCCGCCTGACCTTGCCCACCCCAGGCGGTACCGAGGGAGAGCTGGAGCATCAGGAAGTAGGGGCTCCTTCCAGCCCGGCTCCTGGGAGCAGAGCGGCTGCTCTCCATGTCTTATGTTAGAAGCCCAAGTCAAGTGAGAGGCCAAGTGGGGACCCGTGTGCGGGTGTCCAGGTCTGCTGCCGGACATAATGTCCATGGGCGGCTTGTCGGGAGGGGGGCTTGGTGAGCAGTGTGTACCCCCCCCAAGTCCCTCTCCCCGCAGCCAGCAGCTGCCCCCCAGGGAGACACGCTGAAATCCGTGTCAGCC
>NW_023183996.1:668-890 GCF_002007445.2 Ailuropoda melanoleuca | reverse complement strand
TGAAGCAGACAGAGAGGGGATCATTCGCTATGTCATTGGGGTAGGAAATGTGGCTCTCTGGCCTGATGCTTATGTGGAAGTTTTCTTCTTTTCTTTCTCTTCTTTTCTTTTCTCTTCTCCTCTCCTCTTCTCTCCTCTTCTCTTCTCTTCTCTTCTCTTCTCTTCTCTTCTCTTCTCTTCTCTTCTCTTCTCTTCTCTTCTCTTCTTTCTCTTCTCTTCTCT
>NW_023183996.1:0-484 GCF_002007445.2 Ailuropoda melanoleuca | reverse complement strand
CTCTTCTTTTCTGTGGAGGGTTTCTGTTTGGATATACCCTTCCTTCAGTTTGAAAATATCCCTAAAACCAAGGTGGGCCAAGGGGCACTGCTAGCCCAAATAGGCCTGTATCAGTTAACGACTGTTACAATGTTGCTGTGTCACAGATTATCTTAGAATTCAGTCTTTAAAAAAATAAATGAGTCTGTAGTTCAGCTGGGCAATTTTTCTGGTTTTGACCGGCTCCCTCTTACATCTGTATCCATTTGGAAGTTGTTTAGCAACTCTGCCGATCTTGGCTGAGCTCTCTTCATTTCTGAGGGTTGCCACTTAGGGCTGTTTGCTGGACTGGCATGGCTGCAACAACTGGGGTATCTTGGTTCTACTGCTCCCTGTGTTATCCTCCCATGGGCTAGCCTGGGCATATCTTCACAGTGAAGGCAGAGGAACAAAAGAGCAAATGGAAATGTGGCAAGCGCTTTTTGAAGCCTCTGTCTGCATCATG
>NW_023183995.1:418-1090 GCF_002007445.2 Ailuropoda melanoleuca | reverse complement strand
GATGATCGTTGATATTTCCCTGGACTGTGTGGGGTCTCAGAGACCACTATTGGGCACTCTCTTCAGGCTTCTGCGACCACTTTCCCTCATGTTTCCTTATTCACGAAAGGTGATGATAGGGCTAAGACGGTCCCTGTACGGTGTTGTTTGTGACGGACGTGTTTTTGGCCTTTTCGTTCCATTGCCGCCAGCAGTTTTGACAGGATTTCCCCAGGGAGCAAACATTTCGTTGGAAGCGGGTTTTGGCCGAATTGTCTTTCTCAGTGCTGTGTTCGTCGTGTTTCACTCACGGTACCAAAGCACCTTGATTCCTGTTCCACCTTCCATAAGGCCGTCGTGACTTCAAGGGCTTTCCCCTCACACTTTGTTTCTTGGTTCTAAGGGCTGGATCCTCCACAAGTCCCTACACCCAATGTGGAATCGGGGTCCCCAGTGAAAAGGCTGCTGTTCGCTGGAGGTGTTTTCCTGGACGCTCTGCTTTATTACCAATGAGAAGGGCGCTGAGTCCTCGAAAATCCTGAACCTTTTAATTCATGCTCCCTTCCTCACGAGAGATGATGATCGTTGATATTTCCCTTTACTGTGTGGGGTCTCAGAGACCAACCGGGCACTCTCGTCAGGCTTCCGCGGCCACTTTCCCTCATGTTTCCCTATTCACGAAGGGTGATGATA
>NW_023183995.1:0-314 GCF_002007445.2 Ailuropoda melanoleuca | reverse complement strand
CAGCAGTTTTGACAGGATTTCCCCAGGGAGCAAACATTTCGTTGGAAGCGGGTTTTGGCCGAATTGTCTTTCTCAGTGCTGTGTTCGTCGTGTTTCACTCACGGTACCAAAGCACCTTGGTTCCTCTTCCACCTTCCATAAGGCCGTCGTGACTTCAAGGGCTTTCCCCTCACACTTTGTTTCTTGGTGATAAGGGCTGGAACCTCCGCAGGCCCCTACACCCAATGTGGAATCGGAGTCCCAAGTGAAAAGGCTGATGTTCGCTGGAGGTGTTTTCCTGGACGCTCTGCTTTATTACCAATGAGAAGGGCGCT
>NW_023183994.1:385-573 GCF_002007445.2 Ailuropoda melanoleuca | reverse complement strand
TTACTCACGAGAGATGATGATCGTTGATATTTCCCTGGACTGTGTGGGGTCTCAGAGACCATTATGGGGCATCTCGTCAGGCTTCCGCGACCACTTTCCCTCATGTTTCCCTATTTACGAAGGGTGATGATGCTGCTAAGAGGGTCCCTGTACGGTGTTGTTTCTGACGGACGTGTTTTGGGCCTTTT
>NW_023183994.1:0-179 GCF_002007445.2 Ailuropoda melanoleuca | reverse complement strand
AGCACCTTGATTCCTGTTCCACCTTCCATAAGGCCGTCGTGACTTCAAGGGCTTTCCCCTCACACTTTGTTTATTGGTTCCAAGGGCTGGATCCTCCCCAGGCCCCTCCACCCAATGTGGAATCGAGGACCCCAGTGAAAAGGCTGCTGTTCGCTGGAGGTGTTTTCCTGGACGCTCTG
>NW_023183993.1:0-626 GCF_002007445.2 Ailuropoda melanoleuca | reverse complement strand
AGGGAGGACTAAGGCACATCTGGCATTCGTATGGTCAGTAGGTCTTCAGAAAGTTCAAGCTAACCTTCTTTCGCAACTGACAGTGGGTCTCGGAGACAGGGTTTCTGGAAGACCGCTGCTTTTTGGGGGCAGCTAGTGAGTTTCTTGTGCATCAAGCAGGGATTGAGCCACTTGAGTGGTAGAAAAGANAAAAGGTGTGCACACATCCTTCCTACTGGAGGTGGGAGTGTGTGTTTGATTGAAATCTGGAAGATGTGCTCTCTTATGATAGTCACTCTCATCCATCTCTTTCTTCTGATCTGTTACCGAGAGCCTGAGGCTTGCTTTCTGCATGAGTTTTTAGCCTGCCAGTATGTACCCTCTGGCTGCAGTCTGGGTTTGTCTCTTCTCTGAAAGATGGCTCTGCCAGCCTTAAACAGAATGTTCCCTGCCACCCTCAGAGGCTTTCTCCCAACGGCTCAGCAGCCTCCAGGCCACAGCGCCGGCTCAGTGGCTCCTGGTGTGGCCGTCTCGGCAGAGATGGGCAGCAGTAAAAATAGCAGAGGGGGAGCTGGCTGTCCTCCTGTCATTTTCAGATGCCTCTGCATGTAAAGTTAACCAAGGGCCAAGGAGCTATTAGAATTTTG
>NW_023183992.1:0-1052 GCF_002007445.2 Ailuropoda melanoleuca | reverse complement strand
TTTTTTTAATGGAACCTTGATTTAAAAATCAAACCAAGTGATCATTAACCATAATCTGAATATGTGTGATCTCCACAGATTTAGAATGGAGTTGTGAATGTTAAATATTTTCAATTCCTTTCATCGATTGGAACATTTTAATTTTATTTTACTTTATTTTTTATTTGAGTATAATTGATACACAATGTTCCATTAGTTTCAGGTATATAACATAGTGATTTAACAAGTTTATACATTAACCTATGTTCACCACAAGTGTAGCTACCATTTGTCCCCATACAACTATTACAATATCACTATCTGCCGTTGTATTTTATCCCTGTGACTTTGAATGGAACATATTTTGAAAGGAGGGAAGTAAACATAATTCATACCTGAAGTAATAAAAGACAGCATTTGTGAGTGTTTGTGTAAGTAATCTAATAGCAAATCCTTACATAAAAGTACAGAATGCAATACACTATTCTAAGAACTTTGTATTTATTAAATTATTTTTATACCATCCTTTGAGATTATTAGTATTGTTATTACCATTTAACAAGGGAGGATACCGTGGCACAGAGAGGTTATACAACTTGTCCAGAGTCAAATATCTATTAAGCAGTTGCTGTAGCCTCTGAACCTGGATAGTGGAAACACAGACATTGTCTATATCCACCACACCATGAAGGAACATAGGCTAATCTGTGTCTGTGTGTGTGTGTGTGTGTGTGTGTGTGTGTGTGTGTATGCATACATTGAGGACGAATTTTGCTGACTTTGTAATTTGTTTTGAGGCTCTATTAGAGTCAATGTGCAAGAAAAAGAACACTCAAGTTCCTTCAAGAAGTATTCTATTCTGAAAATTTGGAAACCAGCATACACTGTAAATAGAACATGCATCACTGTCTGAATAGCGGCTCACAGGGGATAATTGGGAAAGATTTTATTCCCAACAAATTCACCACCACTCCCATGTATTCAATAGAAAGGACAGAAAGGAATATATTGGAGACACTTTTAGCATCATTGGTGATTTGCTCACCTCTTCCAGGTCAAAGAAAATAAATGAA
>NW_023183991.1:0-592 GCF_002007445.2 Ailuropoda melanoleuca | reverse complement strand
GACACTGATATTGTTCCTCCTAAAAAATCCAAAAAGCAAGACCCAAAAGGATCAAACGATTTCCAAATAACCCAGCTACATCCATAAATAAGACTTGAGAATATTTATAGGACTACAAAAATATCCAGCAAAAAAAAAACCTGATAAAATTCAAAACATCTGGCTTCCAATAAAAAAATTATGAAGCNAAAAAAATTATGAAGCTTGCAAATAATCAAGAAAATATACCCCATAATGAGGAGAAAAATTAATCAACTGACACCAACTCATAATGGAAACAGATTTTAGAATTAACGGACAAGGGTTGCCTGGGTGTCTCAGTCTGTTAAGCAACTGCCTTCAGCTCAGGTCATGATCCCAGGGTCCTGGGATCCAGCCCCGCATCAGGCTTCCTGCTCAGCGGGGAGCCTGCTTTTCCCTCTCATCCCCGCTCAGTGCTCGCTCATCTCACTCATGCTCTCTGTTGCTATCTTTGTCTCTCTCTCTCTCTCTCTCAAATAAATAAAATCTTTAAAAAAAAAAGGAATTATCAGACAAGAACATTAGAATAGTTATAACTATATTCTCTTAAGTTCAAAAAGGTAAGTTGAGA
>NW_023183990.1:526-690 GCF_002007445.2 Ailuropoda melanoleuca | reverse complement strand
TCAGAAAACCCTGTTTGGGTAGAGTCTCTGTGTCCCTTGCGAGGGGGGATGGGGATGGGCACCCTTGAGCCAGTATTTCTGGGCTTTTGTTCTCTGGTGGCTTTCCCTGGTGGTTTGCTATGCCTCTTCTGAGAAAGCAGCAGCGGCTGAAATTCAGCCTCTGT
>NW_023183990.1:0-362 GCF_002007445.2 Ailuropoda melanoleuca | reverse complement strand
TGTTTTTCCAACCCTGCCAGCCGCCAGTCACCAGCCGCCCTGCGCGGGCTCCCGGAGCTCCCTGTCTCAGTCTGGTGTCTCACGGGTGCTGACCGTGAGTCCGCCTGCTCCCCCGTGCAGGTTGCCCTCCAGCCACCAGCCGCCCCGCGCACGCTCCCGGAGCTCCCGGTCTCAGCCTCGATCCAGTGAGCACACCAGAGCTCCAGAGCTCCGTGAGATGCTTGGTGGCACACGCTCCCGGCTCACGGACTCAGTCTGCTATTTCCAGAGTGCGGGTGCGCAGTCCGCCCACTCCCCGGTGCAGGTGGCCCGCCAGCCGCCCTGCGCACGCGCTCCTGGAGCTCGCATTCTAAGTCTGCTGT
>NW_023183989.1:0-820 GCF_002007445.2 Ailuropoda melanoleuca | reverse complement strand
GCCTCACTCAAAAGAATAGAAAAATCTAAAATGCAGTTTTTATATTCTCACCTCAGGAAGCTGGAACAGCAGCAGAGGAACAGGCCTAATCCACTCACGAGGAAGCAGTTGACCAAAATTAGAGTAGAAATAAATGAATTAGAAACCAGATGTACAGTAGAGCAAATCAACAGGACTAGAAGCTGGTTGAGAGAATCCATAAAATTGATAGACCACTGGCAAGACTTATCCAAAAGAAAAGAGAAAGGACCGTAACTAATAAAATTATTAATGAAAAAGGAGAGGTCACGACCAACAACATTGAAATTGGAAGGATTATCAGAAATTTTTATCAACAGCTATATGCCAAAAAACTAAGCAATCTGGAAGAGATGGAGGCCTTCCTGGAAACCTATAAACTACCAAGACTGAAACAGGAAGAAATTGAGTTCTTAAACAGGCCAATTAATTATGAGGAGATTGAGTCTGTGATAAACAACCTTCCAAATAACAAAACTCCAGGCCCGGACGGATTTCCTGGGGAATTCTACCAAACATTTAAAGAAGAAATAATACCTATTCTCCTAAAGTTATTTCAAAAAATAGAAACAGAAGGACAGCTACCAAACTCTTTCTATGAGGCTAATANTTCTATGAGGCTAATATTACCTTGATCCCCAAACCAGGCAAAGACCCCCTCAAAAAGGAGAATTACAGACCAGTTTCCCTAATGAATATGGACACCAAAATCCTCAACAAGATCCTTGCTAATAGAATCCAACAACATTAAAAGGATTATCCATCATGACCAAGTGGGATTCATACCTGGGATGCAAGCGTG
>NW_023183988.1:0-1014 GCF_002007445.2 Ailuropoda melanoleuca | reverse complement strand
GGGAAAATGTAACTTTCTATAAAGCAGGATAAGATTGTTTTTCCACAATTTCATTTTGTAGAAAGACCTGAATGTTCATATGCTTTCTCACTACTGTTACTTGGCTAATTTAGTCCATGGAAGCCTGAACAGTGGTTTTCTCTTTGCTGTAACCTGTTCCTTAGAACTCATCCTGAGGTTTTTCACATGTACCTGTTCCTGCAAATCTCTGGAGTTATGTAATAGGGGGTATTTAATGACCCTTTGTACAATATTTTCCATTCATCTGCTATTTGGATATGGTTCCACTATTTGATTTGTTAATTTTTAGGGAAAATCACTCTGATAGGTGGTTTTAAAAAATCCCACAAGCACCGCATATATCAAGTTTCAAAATAAATTGATGGAAGTGTTGACATTGTCTGATGTGATGAACTCTCTGTAATTACATAAAGTTCATTAATCATGTTCACATCTTCTTCATCTTTACTGGGTCTTGTTGTTTTGTTTTCTCTCAGTTTCGGAGAGAACTCTATGATAGTCCAACTTTAACTGGGAANTCCAACTGTAACTGGGAGTGTATTTTTCATTTTAGTTCTGTCCATTTTGCTTTGCATATTTTAAAGCAATGTTAATACAAATCTAGGATTTGTGATGCCTTCCTGTTAAACTTATCTTTTTTATCATTATGAAACGTCCATCTTTATATTTAGTATCACTTCATGCCTTAACGTCTAATGTTTGTGATACTTACATAGTTAGTCTTTTGCGGTCAGAGGTGGGGTAGTTAGTGTTTACATGCTAACCCCTTTCCCACAAATATTTTAATACCAAGAATATCTCATATGATTAGAAATCACAAATTTGATTTCAATGATGTGTGAAAATCTAAATTCCAACTGTATAACTTTATTTTAAAAGTAACATAGAGTAAAACTGATTTTAATTGATGTACAAATGCAGGTTTTTAATGCATGAATAGATTCATTTAACAGACACCACAATCAGAGCACAAAATAATTTTTTTCCCTTATG
>NW_023183987.1:0-1979 GCF_002007445.2 Ailuropoda melanoleuca | reverse complement strand
CATATGGTATTTTCAATTGATGCAGAAAAAGCATTTGACAAAATACAGCATCCTTTCCTGATTAAAACACTTCAGCGTGTATGGATAGAGGGTACATTCCTCAATTTCTANCTTCAGCGTGTATGGATAGAGGGTACATTCCTCAATTTCTAAAAAACCATCTATGAAAAGCCTACAGCGAATATCATTCTCAATGGGGAAAAGCTGAAAGCCTTTCCCTTAAGATCAGAAACACAACAAGTATGCCCACTCTCACCATTATTCTTCAACATAGTACTAGAAGTCCTTGCAACAGCAATCAGACAACAAAAAGTCATAAAATGTATTCAAATCAGCAAGGAAGAAGTCAAACTCTCTTTCTCAGATGACATGATACCCTATACTGAAAACCCAAAAGACTTCACCCCCCAATTACTAGAACTCATAGAACAATTCATCAATGTGGCAGGATAAAAAAATCAATGCTCAGAAATCAGTTGCATTTCTATATATGAACAATGAGACTGAAGAAAGAGAAATTAGGGAATCCATTCCATTTACAATAGCATGAAAAATCATAAGATATCTTGGAATAAATTTAACCAGAGAGGTAAAGGATCTATACTCTAGAAACTACAGAACACCAATGAAAGACATTGAAGAAGACACAAAAATATGGAAAAACATTCCATGCTCATGGAGTGGAAGAATAAACATAGTTAAAATGTTTATGCTACCCAGAGAAAACTACATTTTCAATTCCATTCCAATCAAAATACCAATGACATTTTTCAAAGAACTGGAACAATCTTAAAATTTGTGTGGAACCAGAAAAGACCCTGAATCACCAAGGAAATTAAAAAAAAATCTGGGGGCATCACATTGCTGGATTTCAAGCTATACTACAAAGCTGTGATCACAAAGACAGCATGGTACTGGCACAAAAACAGACACATAGACCAATGGAACAGAATAGAGATCCCAGATATGGACCCTCAGCTCTATGGGCAACTAATCTTTGACAAAGCAGGAAAAAACTTCCGGTGGAAAAAAGACAGTCTCTTCAATAAATGGTGCTGGGAAAATTGGACAGCTACATGCAAAAGAATGAAACTTGTCCACTCTCTCACACCATACACAAAGATAAACTCCAAATGGATGAAAGACCTCAATGTGAGACAGGAATCAATCAAAATCATAGAGGAGAACATAGGCTGTAACCTCTTTGACATCAGCCACAGAACATTTGTTCATGAAACATCTCTAAAGGCAAGAGAAACAAAAGAAAAATCCGGGTGTGATCCCAAAGTTCTGGGATCGAGCCCCGCATCGGGCTCCCTGCTCAGTGGGTGCCTGTTTCTCCCTTTCCCACTCCCCCTGCTTGTGTTCCCTCTCTCACAACCTCTCTCTGTCAAATAAATAAATAAATAAAATCCTAAAAAAAGGCTGGTATCCAAGATCTATAAATAACTTCTCAAACTCGATACATGAGAAACAAATAATCAAATCAAAAAATGGGCAGAAGATATGAACACTTTTCCAATGAAGACATACTAATGGCTAACAGACACATGAAAAAATGTTCAAAATCATTAGCCATCAGGGAAATTCAAATCAAAACCACATTGGGATACCACCTTATGCCAGTTAGAATGTCAAAAATTGACAAGGCAAAAACAACAAATGTTGGAGAGGATGTGGAGAAAGGGGAACTCTCTTACACTGTTCGTGGGAATGCAAGTTGGTACAGCCACTTTGGAAGACAGTGTGGAGATCCCTCAAAAAGTTAAAAATAGAGCTACCCTATGACCCAGCAATTGCACTACTGGGTATTGACCCCAAAGATACATATGTAGTGAAGAGAAGGGCCATATGCACCCCAATGTTCATAGCAGCATTGTCCAAAATAGCTATACCATGGAAGGAGTCGAGATGCCCTTCAATAGACAAATGGATAAAGAAGATGTGGTCCATATATACAATGGAATATTACTCAGCCA
>NW_023183986.1:1215-1472 GCF_002007445.2 Ailuropoda melanoleuca | reverse complement strand
GGAGCAAACATTTCGTTGGAAGCGGGTTTTGGCCGAATAGTCTTTCTCAGTGCTGTGTTCGTCGCGTTTCAGTCACGGTACCAAAACACCTTGATTATGTTCCACCTTCCATAAGGCCGTCGTGACTTCAAGGGCTTTCCCCTCACACGTTGTTTCTTGGTTTTAAGGGCTCCAATCTCCCCAGGCCCCTACACCCAATGTGGAATCGGGGTCCCCAGTGAAAAGGCTGCTGTTCGCTGGAGGTGTTTCCCTGGACG
>NW_023183986.1:0-797 GCF_002007445.2 Ailuropoda melanoleuca | reverse complement strand
TCGTGACTTCAAGGGCTTTCCACTCACACTTTGTTTCTTGGTTCTAAGGGCTGGATCCTCCCCAGGCCCCTACACCCAATGTGGAATCGGGGTCCCCAGTGAAAAGGCTGCTATTCGCTGGAGGTGTTTCCCTGGACGATCTGCTTTATTACCAATGAGAAGGGCGCTGAGTCCTCGAAAATCCTGAACCTTTTCATTCATGCTCCCTTACTCACGAGAGATGATGATCGTTGATATTTCCCTGGACTGTGTGGTGTCTCAGAGACCACTGTGGGGCACTCTCGTCAGGCTTCCGCGACCACTTTCCCTCATGTTTCCCTATTCACGAAGGGTGATGATAGTGCTAAGACGGTCCCTGTACGGTGTTGTTTCTGACGGACGTGTTTTGGGCCTTTTCGTTCCATTGCCGCCAGCAGTTTTGACAGGATTTCCCCAGGGAGCAAACATTTCGTTGGAAGCGGGTTTTGGCCGAATTGTCTTTCTCAGTGCTGTGTTCGTCGTGTTTCACTCACGGTACCAAAGCACCTTGATTCCTGTTCCACCTTCCATAAGGCCGTCCTGACTTCAAGGGCTTTCCCGTCACACTTTGTTTCTTGGTTCTAAGGGCTGGATCCTCCCCAGGCCCCTACACCCAATGTGGAATCGGGGTCCCCAGTGAAAAGGCTGCTGTTCGCTGGCTGTGTTTCCCTGGACACTCTGCTTAATTACCAATGAGAAGGGCGCTGAGTCCTCAAAAATCCTGACCCTTTTCATTCATGCTCCCTTACTCACCAGAGATGATGATCGTTGATATTTCC
>NW_023183985.1:0-980 GCF_002007445.2 Ailuropoda melanoleuca | reverse complement strand
TACCTTTTAAAAAGAAATCATGACTTTTATGGCTAGCCATACATGAGGGTATAAGAACCTACAGGATTCATTGAAGTTACTCTCTAGAAAGTTCAACAGATCAAGAAACTATTGAAACAGACATTTGAGAGGCTTTCTGTTATGCTTGATCGCTTGTCAGTTAGCACTCCCAAATTATTGCAGTTAACCTTTTATTTGTATGATAACATTTATTTTATTTACACCTACTATCACAGAAATCCATTTAATTGACATTATCCTTAGTAAACATTTAAGAAAAGCAGCTAAATATATTTTCTCATGTCCTATTACCTTCCTNGTCCTATTACCTTCCTTGTCCCCGCAAGTTTATCCCAACCTTTCCTGCTTTAAAATAATAATTTTTATTTAAAGAAACTCAAAATTTCAACATTAAATTTGCCGTATACTATGAAATAATAAAATGATAAATGAGGAGTCTCACAAATGCTTAGGATCCATTTAAAATTGAGCATACCTAGTTTTATGAGTATGTATGTGCTTGACGTGAGTTTTTTGAATTTCTGGCTTTATCAGAACTCTTGAGGATTCAGTTGGTTAATAGTAGACACCTAAATTTCTCATATCTACTATTTTTAACATAGCAACCTTATGATAATCTAAAGCAGCACAGAAAAAGGGGTTAACCATCTAACAGATATCTCCTCTGACCAAACTCAGCCACACAATCTTCTTTCTCTAAATCTGCCCAAAACACAAAGCTAATACAATATGGACTTAAGTTCATTGCAATGACACCCAGATGTACTGTTTACCCAGAGCTCTTTGAATTTCATTTATTTTCTTTGACCTGGAAGAGGTGAGCAAATCACCAATGATGCTAAAAGTGTCTCCAATATATTTCTTTCTGTCCTTTCTATTGAATACACAGGAGTGGTGGTGAATTTGTTGGGAATAAAATCTTTCCCAATTATCCCCTGTGAGCCGCTATTCAGACAGTG